>NW_027461671.1:0-300000 GCF_050947455.1 Rhinoderma darwinii
CACCCTTTTACAAATTGAGCATCTCCACGGAAGGAGTTAGGAGTCAAATTAATACGCAGGCCCCTATACACGATTTGTTGTTCTATATACGTCTGTAAACTCGCTATCTCCCAGCATGACCGTACATATCTTTGATAAGTCTTCTGCAGATCTCTAAAGGCTGTCAAGATGTCAAACTGATGTAGGGGAATACTTTCTGTAGAGAAAACGTATGCTACCTCTGCGGATAGACTGTCAGAGTTGGGCTTTTGGGACAGGAAGCCTGCCATAACAGATGTTTAAAAAGTCTATATAGGTTCCCTAGTAGGAACAGGGTCAAAAGGCAGGGTAATTAACCCAGTATCAATAACACATAAGGGAAAATGACCCCAGCGGTTGGTAGGAATCAAGGACAATATATTTACAAAAAACTGCTACCAGCAGAATAATTCCTTTAAATCCAACTGCCAATGAATGGATAAGTGTATGAGCAAAAAAATAAATAAATTTTATTATGCCACTAAGAGCAAAAGACTGACTACACTGATTAATTAAAATGAATAGCATCACCTCCGTTTGAATTAGAACTGACTGTGCACATTAGACCACGTGTGTGTGTATTGTATCCAGTGTTGCTCGTGGCTGCAGACCAACGAGTCAAACACTTAGCATATGTGGAGAGCAACGGAGGTACATATTAGATTAAGAAGGTTATATCAGAGCCCCCCCCCCGACATGTTTCGCTGTGCTATACAGCGTCCTCAGGGGTTCAGGGGCTAACCCCACCGTGATACCTCCTATATTTGTCAGAGGGGATGGGTGACTATGTCTCTCCCCTTTAACGTATCTGACAGATTGTATGATCCGAAATGAACTTTGTCACAACTGTGCAGTAGGGACCTGGCCGCCTGTTCTATATGGCTTAGCCAGATATAAATAACATTTAATGTCAACATGGTTAGTGATGGAGTGTGACGTGGGGGAATGCACAGGGGGCGGACACAAGTTGTGGCTCCGCCGTTGGTCCCTCCTGATTGGCTGCCTCCGACGTCCGTCAGAGGGGGTAGCAACTGTGTCTCTTCCCTCTATGTAACATTGGACAGAGGCCTGATGCGTCTCTCATTGGTCCTCGTGTTATGTCACCGATTGGCCTATTGAGATGTCGATCAGGCCGTCTTGGGGGCCTGACAACAATGAGGGCATACGATTGGCTGGCATGATGTTCTCAGCTGTTCCTCCCGGACAGCTTCAAATAGCCCAGCATTTTCGGCGCGATATCATTAAGCCCCTGAACCCCTGAGGACGCTGTATAGCACAGTGAAACATGTCGGGGGGGCTCTGATATAACCTTTTTAATCTAATATGTACCTCCGTTGCTCTCCACATATGCTAAGTGTTTGACTCGTTGGTCTGCAGCCACGAGCAACACTGGATACAATACACACACGTGGTCTAATGTGCACAGTCAGTTCTAATTCAAACGGAAGTGATGTTATTCATTTTAATTAATCAGTGTAGTCAGTCTTTTGCTCTTTAGTGGCATAATAAAATTTATAAATTTTTTTGCTCATACACTTATCCATTCATTGGCAGTTGGATTTAAAGGAATTATTCTGCTGGTAGCAGTTTTTTGTAAACATCACAGTCGTTTGGTTCTGCAACGAGGTAAATAAGAACGACATTATAAATCCTTGGCGAAACTCATCACCAAGAGTAGGGTTGTGCAAGGCCGAGCCTAACATCATGAGTGCAGCACGCCACAAGTATCCATCTTTCAGACACTTGATGATTGGGCAAGTAATAGTCCCTGTGGCTCCCCTCAAACTTGAAGCAATTGTAGCTGCAACAGAGTTTGATGACCTATCTCTTAGCATAACATTGTCAGCTAACTTATAAATACTTTTGTTAGTCATAGTTAAGTTCTAGTCTATCTCTCGATCTTAGTCTCACAGAATCAATTGTTAGGATCTGGAATAGTCGTTGACCTTCCAATCTTGACATTCTTGTGTCTGCCAAACGCTGCCAACTAAGCAGCCAGACTGCATTTAGCAACACTTAAAGAGGATCTGTCACCAGATTATCAAATCCCTATCTCCAATTGAATGTGATGGGCGCTGCAATGTAGATAACAGCAAAGTTTTTTAGTTTTTTTTGTTTTTAAAAACGATAATTTTTGCCCAAGTTATGAGCAATTTTATATTTATGCAAATGAGCTTTTCAATGGACAACTGGGCGTGTATTGTGTTTTTACCAACTGGGCGTTGTGAATAGAAGTGTATGACGCTGACAAATCAGCATCATACACTTCTCATCGTTCCCACCGAGCTTCTTTCACTAAAGACACACAGCGTGACGTCACCCACAGGTCCTTCAACCTTGTCGTCGGACAAAGAAGATACATCGGCTCCAGGCGTCCAAAAGGTTAATATGCTCGTCTCTAGGGAGTTTACTATGCTTACCTGCATATGTTGATGTTGCTTCAAATTCAACTGTACGCCTGGAGCTGTGGTGTCTTCTCTCTTCCGACGCCAAGGTTCACTGTGTCTGCAGTGAAAGAAGCTGGCTGGGAATGATGACATTCACCCACAGGTCCTTCAACCTTGGTGTCGGAAGAGAGAAGACACAACAGCTCCAGGCGTACAGTTGAATTTGCAGCAGCATCACCATGTGCAGGTAAGCATAGTAAACTCCCTAGAGACGAGCATATTAGCCTTTTGGACGCCTGGAGCCGATGTATCTTCTTTGTCTGACGACAAGGTTGAAGGACCTGTGGGTGACGTCACGCTGTGTGTCTTTAGTGAAAGAAGCTCGGTGGGAACGATGAGAAGTGTATGATGCTGATTTGTCAGCGTCATACACTTCTATTCACAACGCCCGGTTGGTAAAAACACAATACACGCGCAGTTGGTAAAAACACAATACATGCCCAGTTGGTAAAACGAGAAAACACGCCCAGTTGTCCATTGAAAAGCTCATTTGCATAAATATAAAATTGCTCATAACTTGGGCAAAAATGATCGTTTTTAAAAAAAAAAAAAAAACTTTGCTGTTATCTACATTGCCGCGCCCATCACATTCAATAGGAGATAGGGATTTGATAATCTGGTGACAGAGCCTCTTTAAACTGGAAAACTGAATTGTTAAAATAAGCACGTGGAGTAAACTCTCAAATTTCCGGTATGTTAGAACCTAGCTCTGTTATTATAGTAATGTAGTATAGTTATAGTAGTTCAAATAACAAATTGATTAACCATAATTCTGTAAATTTATCACATTTGAAAGTAATGCGGCCCATCAACTTCAAATTTTTTCATTTACCCAGCCGAGTTTACCCCTAGATCAGGGGTCTCATAGTGAGTAGTTTTATCCCACATTTTGTTGCTGGAATTAATGCAAAGCCGTTGTTGAAAGTTAAATTTAAAAAAAAATTCATTTATAAGACAAACGTGTCATACAAAGTACATGAAAAGTGCGGAAATGCACCCCACAAATTATTGCACTGTTTCTTCTGTGTTTAGCAATACCCCCACTTAGGCTGTAATCTGCTGCATGGCCTCACATTGGAGTACATTGTGGTTTTCAGGATATAATTTTATCTTGAATGTTTTATAATCCCAACTCCTTTCCTGTAAATATAACCAGGGGTAGATTAAGGGTTCCCTGGGCACTTGAAGTGTGGGACACTTCCCACCTCGAAGTCTGAAGACGCCTTACTGTATTTTTTACAGATTTCTGTTTAGGTGGCCACAGATCTGGCACGGTGGTAAATTCGCTGTAAAAACAGAATGAGCCATACAGAAGAGAGAGCAGAATTATTTGAGACCCAAAAGAAGTCAGGAGCTTTACATTGTATGTGGTTTCCAAATAACGAGTAGTCTCTGTTTAAATCTACACTTACCTGATAATCATATACGCAAATTTAACAGAGAAAAACAGAAAATATGCAAGTAGCCATAGTTTTAAACAGACCACGCATATTTAATATGTAAACTGGTCCGTAACCATAGAATTCACAATAAGTGCTGTCAATTGTCAAAGGTTTTTATTTCAGACAATAGTGCAAATACCAAATAATGTAATAAAACATTTTATTGTCCACTTATATTTTCTAGCAGATGTTTATATTTTAAATAACATGAAATTTGTACTGTACATACATAAAATATTCAAGAGAAACTCTATCTGTATACCAGTTCAACGTATTGGCCTACTTGTAAAAATAGTAGTGCTAGGAACAGCAAATCACAGACTGATGACTGTGACAGACTGCGCCTTCATCTGTGCAGACTGGCTCCAAAACACTGACCAACTTCTGTTATGTTAGCTCCCTGATGACTTTTGCTTTACAACTGGGGAACCGACCACTGTCCCCAATATACAGATATCAAAAATTGAGCAGCACTCCGCAGAATCACGTGAAAAATCAAGGTACTTTATTTCCCTCTGGAACGTTTCAGCTCTGTCCACTAGAGCCTTTCTCAAGCAAATGGCATAGTGCAAAATCACGTATATAACACAGTGTCAATCAATGCAGTAATCAACAGTGTGATGATACAGGTGCATAGTGTACAGTCATATAGGAAAAACTATAGATACATAACAATGTGATATTCAATCCATATTGGTGTCTGGAAGAGACAGAATTAACTGCAGCGCTATTTGCGCATGCGTGGAACGTACCTCTCGGTCATCCTGATAAGGGGAACTAAAAAACATGCAACATAAGGGGAATTCAGGGAGGGGGTAATAATTTATATTAATAAAGATAAATAATAACTATGGAAACCGTATGGGCTGGTATATGTCTAATGCATAGGTGTCTCATAAAGTATCACCAGAACCGCATCAGAGTTGTGTCTGAACACATTCCTACATCAGGTTGACAAATTTGTCAGAGGAATAGCGTAAATAAGTGGGTACCCTCAAACACATAGCAAATGAAGATGGGGAGGGGAAGGACACAAGTGGCCACCCTGTAGATAGTCACAGTATCCTATTCAGAATATGAAAACCGGCACCATGGTTGTGCGTCACACACAAATGTATCAAAAGGTATCCACATAACTCCCCAGAGTAAATTATGGTATCGGGGTACTGGTGTACCCACACAATGGATGTATAACAGGGGGCTCACTTTTGTAATGCAAATGGCAAGTCGAGAGAGCGGTACAGTGAAAAGGTAGCATAGATGGACACCAGGTACAGGTCCCTATCGAGAGACCATATATAGGAGAGGTAGGTAAAGACTAAGCAATTTAAAGTTTCCCAAAAGTAGAATAAAAGCACAAATAACTATAACGCAGAAGGACACCTTTCTGGATTCTTAAAGGTGATATTTGTGGAAAAGCAGTACACGTAGAAGAGATTAATCAGGATATTACTTTCTAAATAAAAACAAATGTAGGAAAGCGGAATATCTTAAGCACAAAACACTGATGCCGATATGAAGTCAGACATCGGAGGGACCACAGGGGCAGACGAACCCTAGACCAGCTCACCCAACATGAAATCTACATTGAGACCATTAGGTCTAAGTGTGTTGTCTATCGATCTATTGCAATTCCCTAATCTTGAGCAGTTTTGTCCTATTACCTTCTCATCCCAAGGGGGGGATGTGATCCAATACCCAAAATCTGAGTTGGTGTTTTGAGACAGATAAGTCCAAAATCTTCATTCTAATGGTATACCGAGGTTTGTTCTACAGGGTTTCTCTGTCATAAAGGAGTGTGCAGGGGTATTGGAGAACATAGACTATATAGTCATTGTCACTTGTCAGGTAATGGTGAATATGGTAAGTTATGCTGGTTGTCGGGTGTGTAAGAGTCGACCCTTTGTGCATGAGTCTTCAGTTGATACATTTAAGGCATGGGAAACATCCCAACATGGGATGTTTCAGGTAAGTCTGTCTACTCACTCTAAGAGAGCCAGTATCTGCTTTCATGAGCTTGTCTCTCAAATTTGTAGACCTGCGATAGGAGAATAAAGGAGGTTTAGTGAATTCAGTAACATGCTTTTAACAGTTGCTCAGCATGGGCCAATGGCGTTCGTTGCATCACATTGGCTATTTGATCACTCTGTTCTGTGTATATGGAGATGAAAGGTATGAGTTCTGACCTGGGTTTAGGTCTCTTCTGTCTGAGGAGTGTGTCTCTGTCAGTATGTGTTATAATTTGTCGATTTTTTTTTCAGTAGTCATGATGGATAACTGCGTGTTCTAAACCTATTGACCATGGTATCAAGTGTCTTCTCAGAAGTTTCACAGTCACGTGCCACCCGCTTGACCCGCATATGTTGGCTGGTTGGTAGCCTCCTTATCTTTCTCGGGTGGTTACTACTGAAGCAAAGTAAGTTATTACAGTCAGTAGGTTTAGTGTAGAATTCTGTAGTGAAACCTAATACGTTGAGTTTGATAAGTACGTCCAAGAATTGTATCTCAGTCTCAGAGTGTACCAGTGTAAATTTGACTAACGTCAATGATGTTAAGGTATGTGTGAAAGTCCTGTAACGTAATCAGGAAGATGTCCTCTATGTAGCACCACCACCTTAAGGCATGTGTGAAGTGGTGGGACACATAGATGAACGACTCCTCGAGTGTGCGCATGTAGATATTGGCATTGGTGGGTGCCATGTTGTATCCCTTCACAGTCCCTTGTTGTTGGTAAAAGAAATCCTCACCAAATAAAAAATTGTTGCGTCTAAGGACAACATTCATAAGTTGTATCACAAATGCACGACGATCAGATATATAGTCAGAAAGGTATAGAAAATTCTCAATCACCTTAATGCCCTTAGTGTGATAGATGACAGTGTACAGACTGGTGGCATCAAATGACACTAGTGTAACTTTAGTATGTGGGGGTAAATTGACATCATTAAGTTTGTTCAGGAAATCTGATGTCTCACAAATGATGTTGCCTCTAATGCAGCATCTCTTTAAAGTATGTAAAACTAACATCTTATGCCTGTAATTGTACAAATTTAATTAATGATTTATCTGGTCATAATTTTGATCAGTCCACAAGTGACAGGCCTATAAACAGATTTCACAGACATTGCCAGTTCTCAAAAACTTCACAACTGCTATCAGCACAAGGATACTGTAAAAAGCCAAATAGTGCAACCGTAGTATAGCCAACATACTCAGGACATGTGCTGTGCAGATTAAAGGGAACCTGTCACCAGCATTTCTTCTATTAAACCAGGTGGTAGTGGGTGAAAAATCATTTCTATGTAACCTATAATTGTCTTCTTAGTCGGCTCTGTAGCTTTAGTATTCAGTTTTTTAGTGTTCCCACACCGTATGCAAATGGAAATGAGTCAAATCTTCGTTTGAAAAGAGTCAAATCTTCATTCCTCAAGTCTTTCCGAGTTTACCCCGCCTCCTTACTTTTGATTGACAGCTCCTCGCCTCCCCCCGGCACACAAAATCCCACGCTTGCGCTATGATGTCCTATTCTGGTATGTGCGCACAAAGGGACACCGGATTATTGCGATAAAAGGCGCAAATTGTTTGCAGACCGTTATTTACAGTCGGAGGAGGAGTTTAGGAGAGGGGATAACGGCAATCAATAGGTGAAATGCTGGTGACAGGTTCCCTTTAACTGGTTGCCGACACAGGACGAGTATGCTCGTCCTGAGCGGCGAGCTCTTCGCGCATTAGGACACGAGCATACTCGTCCTGTGTAACAGCCGTCCCTGCGCGCGATCGAGAGCGGGGCAACGGCTGTAATACACAGCCACGGCCCCGCTCTGACAGCGGAGAGGAGAGAAACATCTTCTCTCCGCCGTTAACCCTTTGAACGCCGCGATGAAAGCAGATAGCGGCGTTCAAAGAGGGGGGTCTGCACATTGATCGCGTCACAGAAAATAACTGTGATGCGATAAAAGCCCACAACTCATATGGCCAGACAGCCCAGGGTCCATTGAAGGACCCCAGGGCTGTCTGAACATATTTCCTGTTGTTAGGGCATACTGAGGTATGTCCTAACAACTGCCTGTGTACAATCTGTACACAGGCTAATGTACTGGCATATAGATCTATGCCAGTACATTACAGTTACAAAATAAAAATCAAAATGATAAATCCCTTTATGGGATTTAAAAAAAAAGTTAAATGAATGTAAAAAAAATACACAAACACACATTTTTTTATAATAAATAAACTTTTTAAAATATAAGTCCCAAAACATGAAATAATATAGACATATTTGGTATCGCCACGACCGTAACAACCTGTACAACAAATGTATAACATTATTTATGATGATCGGTGTATGGTGTAAAAATAAAATATTAAAACTGCAGCAGAACTGCTTTTTTTCTGCATTTCCGCCAAAATAAAAATTTATAGAAATTAAACGATAATGTATTTGTACCAAAAAATGGTACCTACATAAAGTACAACTCGTCCCGCAAAAAACAAAGTCTCATACAACTACGTCGTACAAAAAATAAAAGCGTTATGAGCGTCGGGATGCAGAGGGGAAATGTAAAAAAATTGCTCTGTCCTCAAGGCCAAAATTGGCCGTGTCCTTAAGGGGTTAAAGAGGACCTGTCAGCTCTCCTAACGTGTGTTTTAGTAAATAATTGCATTCCCCATGTAATAACAATTCTGGAGTATCTTTACTCATAACTCTATGTTGCAGCATTCCTCTGTTATTCCTCCTAGACGTTTATGATGAGAAGTTAGCCAACTGGGGGTATCCTTGCACAGTCGGGTAACGTGCATTGTCAGCAGTGATTGGACAGTACTAGAATGTGCAGGGACACCCCCCAATCCAAATCGTAACACTCAGTTGGCTAACTACTCATCATAAACTTCTAGGATGAATAACAGAGGAATGGTACAACATAGAGTTCTAAGAAAATATGCTTCAGAATTGTTAATTTTATGGGGAATACAATTATATACCTAAATAGACAAGTCAGGAGAGCAGATCAGTCCTCTTTAAAAACATTATCAAAATAATATTTAGTCATTAATGAAAGAACATTTAAGACAAGTGCTCGTAGTTTTGATCAGACCATGTCTACATAACAGGTCTATGAACATATTCAATTTCCATATTCAATACATAGTGCAAATGCAAATACTCAAAGGCTTTTTAAGCTTGATACCAACAGTGCAACTAGGATACTGTAGCACACGATCTGTGCAGTCCCAGTATACAATCAACATACTGTTATAAAAAACTCAATTAAAGAAAAACAAACCAATAACATGCCAAATCAGAAACATAGGGCACCATTATGTCTATTTAAAATTCCATTTGATAGTACCATCATAATAGTGTGCCGTTTCAATATTCACGCGTAAATATAGTGAAATCCACATAAGCTATAAGCAGTATGTTTATAGTCAACAAGAGCAGCCAGCAAGTTCCACACTAACACACAGTGTGTGTCTGTATATATATATATATATATATATATATATATATATATATGTGTATGTGTGTATATATATATACATATAGTTAATGGATTAAAAACATAAGTAAAGGGGGTTTCAAGACTTTAGATGTTGATGACCTATCCTTAGGAGGATAAGTCATCATCAATATCACATTGGTGAGGTTCAGCCACACGGCACCCCCACGATCAGCTTTTATCATCTGCCATCTTCAGCACCAATTTTACACAGTGTTATGAGCTGGAAGCAGATGGTTCCATACTCTGTGCAGTGACTGTGCTGGGATACTGCACCTCAGCCCCAATTCACTTAAATGGGAGGTGATCTGCAGTAACCCATCACTTCCACCTCTGTACACTGAAGATCTGGCGTTGATGGCCGTTGATCGGTGATGGCACTTGGTGTCTGACCAAACTGATATTTATGACTTATTCTAAGAATAGGTCAGACTTGGTCATTAATATGTAAAGGCTGGGAAACCCCTTTAACGGGGGTTATACAGTCCTGGTCAAAAGTTTTGAGATTGACGCAAATTTTGATTTTCCCAAAGTTTGCTGCTTCCGTTTTTATAGTGGCAATTTGCATTAACTCTAGATTGTTATGAAGAGTGATCAGATGAATTGCAGTAATTGGAAAGTCATTCCTTGCCATGAAAATTGACTTAATCACAAAACCCCACTTCCACTGCATTTCAGCCCTGCCACAATATGACCTGCTGACATAATTTCAGTGATCTTCTCGTTAGCTCAGGAGAAAGTGTTAAGGAGGACAAGGCAGCTTATATCACTCTGTCATTCTGAATGAATTATAAGAGCAGACTTGCAGCTTTAAAAGTGGGATGGTGCTTGAAATCATTGTTTTCTTCTGTTAACCATGGTTACCTCCAAGGAAACATGTGCAGTCATTCTTGCTTTGCATCAAAAGGGCTTTACAGGCAAGGACATTGCTGTTTGTAAGATTGCCCCTAAATCAACCATTTATCGGATCATCAAGAACTTCAAAGAGAGGTTCAATTGCTGTGAAGGCTTAAAGGCGCCCAAGAAAGTTCAGCAAGTGCCAGGATTGTCTTTTAAAAAGGATTCAGCTACTGGAGCGGTTCAACACCAGTGCAGAGCTTGCTGAGGAATGGCAGCAGGCCGGTGTCAGTGCATCTGCACGCACAGTGAGGTAAAGGATTTTGGAGTCTGGCCTGGTGTCAAGAAGGACAGCAAAGAAGCCTCTTCTCTCCAAGAAAAACATCAATGACAGACTGACATTCTGCTGAAATTACAGGGATTGGACTGCAGAGGACAGGGGCAAAGTTATTTTCTCTGATGAAGCCCCCTTCAGACTGTTTGGGACATCGAAAAGAATGATTGAAGAAGTAATGGTGAGCACTATCATTCCTGTGTCATGCCAACAGTAAAGCATCCTGAGACCATTCATGTGTGGGGTTGCATTTCATCCAAGGGAGTGGGCTCACTTACAATTTTGCCTAAGAACACATCAATGAATAAAGAATGGTATCAAAACATCCTCCAAGAGCAGCGATCCAGGAGCAATTTAGTGATGAACAATGCTTTTTCCAGCATGATGGAGCATGATATCACAAGGCAAAAGTGTCTCGGTAAACAAAATATTGAAATTTTGGGTCCATGGCCAGAAGACACCCCAGATCTCAATCCCATGGAGAACCTGTGGTCAATCCTCAAAAAGCGGGTGGACGAACATAGACGCAGAAATTGTGATAAACTCCAAGCACTGATTAGGCAAGAATGGGTTGCCATCGGTCAGGATTTGGCCCAGAATCTGATATCCAGCATGCCAGGGGGAATTACAGAAGTCTTGAAAAAGAATGGTCAATGATGTAGCTGGATGTATTTGTCAATAAAAGTTTAAAAACCTATAAAATGCTTATAAATGTACTTTAGTATACTATAGAATCATCTGACTAAAATATCTAAAAACACAGAAGCCGCAAACTTTGTGAAAACCAAAATTTGCCAGGACTGTACAGTTTTGAATCTACTTTTGAGGATTAGCTGTCACCTCTCCCGATATGTTTGTACTAAACCAGACACATCAGGGGAGCGAGAGGTCCTCTTTAAATATTTATAGGTCATTTACAACTACGCTGATCAGCACCTACATTAGCCAGAGCAGAGAGCCACAATAGTATCTTTCTGCTCTTGAGAACCAACACAGTCAATTGAGCCAAAAAGCTCTAAAGATCCATGTCCTTATGCACACATACCAGTTCCTGAAAGCAAATGCAGGGTGACAAATTCAAGTTGATTGCCTATTTGAAGTTAGTCTGTCACTACCAATAAACCCCTTTTGGATTTGGGTACTGTCATCTTTACATTACCTTTTTTCCTAAATTTTTTGGAGCTGTACTCGTCGATTTATTTTGGACAAGTCAAAGGTTATCAAAAGTTTATGTTCAATACTTAAAAGAGAGGTGATTGTCATTTTTGTCCAATTTAGCTCCTCAATTTGTTTTTTATTCTCTTCAATTTTGAGAAAGACCTTTTACAAGTACAGTTTGTTACCATCATACTTAACCCCTACCCGCACGCGTAAGTAACTATACATCGTTGCGGGAGGTTACTTCCCGCACGGGGACGTATAGTTACTGAGTTGTTTCCGGTGCACACTGTCAGCGACCGTGTGTACCGGGAGATCAGCTGTCGCCGACAGCTGACACTCCACTCTTGCCGGCCAGTGGTCCTTTGCCGCTGATTTTGGCGAATAAACCCCTTAAATTCGGCGATCGGTTGCAATCACCGAATTTGAGGGGTTTCTAGCATATCGGCAGACCCCGGTCCGAAATTGTGGGGTTTGCCGATAGTTAGCATGGCAAACGGAAGCCGAACAATGGACCCCGTGTCTGCCATGGACGAAAGCTCATCAGGACCAACCTTCGGCTGGTCCTGATAGGCTTCCTGCCAGAGTGACAGGAAGTCACTGTGTCGTTCCCGATGCAGACTGTCGGCGACAATGTGTGCATCGGGAACTGGGAGGTCAGCTGTCCCCGACAGCTGACACTCCAGTGTTGCCGATCAGCGGCTCATCGCCGCTGATTTTGGCAATTAACCAGTTAAATGCGGTGCTCGATTGCAATCGCCACATTTAGGGGGGTTGTAGCACATCAGCATCCCCCATGCAATTGTGGGGGTTGCTGATGCTTCTGCTGGCGTCTGGAGGCCAGGCAACTGCCTCTGGGACTGCCATGTATGGAAGCCTATGAGGACCAGCCTGGCTGGTCCTCGTAGACTTACTGTCAAAGTGACTGTGACGTTACACTAGTATAAAAGAGTATCCGGCACACCAATTTTTAAACAAAGGTATTTTGTTTTTGTTTTTAATGCCAGTGGCAGAGTGCGACGTTTCAGTCAAAGCGACCTTCATCAGGCATGGAATAATTAAAGAACAGTAGTCAATATGAGAATGTATATCATACAACACAAGATATAAGGGAAGGGGGGGATGGGCATAAAAATGACTACATAAATACATGTTACGCTGAACAAGTGTATAAAGACGTTGAGGCTTATCAATCACTCCAACAGGCAGAGAAAACAATAAGTAAAATAACGAGTAAAATTAAACACAACTACAATCAGGAGTAGGTAGAAAACATCTAAATACAGGTATGGATAAAGCATTACATTGTTGCAACAAGAAGAATTACATCAAAATGAATTGAACAAAGCAGTACAATTGAGTGGTGGTATCTGAGGACACAAGTTTAGGAAAAATATTGACATGAGTGTAATTATTCACTAGATGGTAGTGGAAGTACAAGTATCAAAGGATCCAGTTGTAGAAGCACTCAGAAAACTATCACTTGGGATCATCACAATAGACTCAAAGACAGACTGAATCGGGTAGGTATAGTGACAGGTGTATACACTAAAGTCACAGCAAGAGGAAGGCAGACGTTGAGTATACAATGAAAATAGACTAAGGACCAAAGAAGGGACAGAAAGTCTAAGTAAAGTGAGTATGGAGTAGATTGTTACCTTAGCGGTGCTGGAAAACTGCATAGACGAGCGCTAGTGGTGCTGATAGCGGCTGGCCGCTGTGTCATGGCGCTGAATGTGAGCGTACCATGCTCACTTTAAATATGGCGCCAAGGAGATTCCCTCTGACGTGGGTGCAGATGGCAAGGATGACAGGTCAGAGTGACTCTTGGAGAGTCGTGATTGGACACAGCGTCTCATGCTGCAGTGAACAGGGAAGTAAACAGTAGCGATGCTAAACGGTTGTTAGGTAACCGGTCGGGGAAGGAAGAGAATGTGTCAGCGGTACCAGCAGTGAGCCTAGAAGGGCTCTGCAAAGGTAAGGATCAACATATGTGTGTCTTGTATGTGTCAGGGGTCTATTTAATATATTAATCAGGTGTAACATAGGGGAAATGTCTGAAGCTAGGTAGAGAAATAGTGTCTACATGAGTTACATGTGTAGTGGCAGTCAATGAGATCTCAGTGACATTAGTAAGGTGGATGTATACTGTGATAAGGGAGCTGAGAAGAGCAAGGAAAAGAAAGGGAAAGAAACAGGTAGACACAAGCTTGTTCCTATTATATGCGTAAAAGGGATACCGTGGTAGTTTAGTGGATCTATGGTGGTTCTTGGTGGAACAGGGTAATTCAGTCAGCGTGTCTGTAGGAAAATACAATTGTAACGTCATGAGTAAAGCTACATAACAGTTTAGAATACATAGCAATTTAGAAAACATGTTAATGGTACATTGTAATTATATTTATACCAGATATTTTTATTAATTCTTTAATGTCATGAGATTCAACGTAAATATTGTTAATATGCGATTCTCCGATCGCTATTATAATACACTGCAATACTTTTGTATTGCAGTGTATTACTGCCTGTCCGTTTAAAACGGACCGGCATCTGCTAGGACATGCCTCTGGCATGACCTAGCAGGCATTCACTACAGGCAGACCTGGGGGCCATTATTAGGCCCCTTGCTGCCATCGGAGACACAGATACTCGGCGATCTTATCGCCGGGTGTCGGTGGGATGAGAGGGAGCTCCCTCCCTGTCTCCAAAACCACTCAGATTCGGTGCACGCTATTGAGCACCGCATCTGAGGGGTTAAACGGGTGAGATCGATACTTATATCAATCTCACCCGTTAGAGCAGGGATTCCCCCAGCCCTCAGCTACCTCTGGCAGCTGAGAGCAGGGAGATTTGACAGCTCCCTGCTCTGTTTACTTATTCCGATGCAGCGTCGTAAAAAAGTATTGCATCGGAATAAGGCCCTTTAGTGACCGACGTAGAAACACTATGGGCCGGTCACTAACGGGTTAAACAGTATCTGACTTTATAGGAAACTACTGAGTTCGTAGTCCATATTAAGTCTCTTGGGTTCCAAGGTTTGTAGTTTGTGAATCCAGAATGCTTCCCTACGTTTAAGGGTTTTGATCCCCTCTTCTCGGGACTGGTATATGTTCAATTACCTGAAACCTGAGCTGTGCAATGTTATGATGTTCTTTGATTAAATGTGCTGGGATGGGGAGTAGAGTCTTACTGCATCTAATGTTAGATTTATGCTGACTGATCCGGTCTTTAACGCACTGTGTGGTCTCACCTACATAACCCAAACCACACGGGCATTTTATCAAATACACCACATAATTGGTGTTACATGTGAAGAAGTCATGAATGGGTATACCTTGACCAGTCTGTGGGTGCTGTATCTTGTCCCCTTTGATGATGTGGGAACATTGCATACAGAATCTGCATGGGAAGGTACCTATTTTGGGAGTACTCAAGAATGTTTGGCGTTGTAATTTTTTGGTACAGCCTATGTCTGCCTTGACTAATTTATTCCTAAGATTTTGTGGGTTTTTTGTGCATAGTAAGAATGGATTTTTGAATTCATCGATCTGGGGGTACGCTTCTTTGATGTTTCCTTATTAGGTGGTGTTTTTTTTGTGAGCAGGGGTGGTAATTGTGTACAAACGGAATACGTTTGTTTTCTTTGTTGGTCCTGACCGAAGCGTTTTCCCTTGCCTTGATCAATGTGTCAACAGGATAGCCTCTGTTCATAAATGTTAGGGTCATTTCATCCATTCTTTGGGATCTGGTTTGCTCATCATCCACAATCCTTTGTACCCAGTTGTACTGAGATTTGGGTATAGAATTTTTTATGGATTGGGGGTGGCAGCTGGTATAATGGAGTAAGCCATTCCTATCAGTTTCCTTAATGTGTAGATCGGTAATGAGCTTACCAGCCTCATTTTTTATGACCTGTTTGTCAAGAAAACTAATGGATGTAGTGTCATGAGTCATGGTGAATTGTAATTCAGGCCAAACATTATTGAGGTAGTTAGTAAACTCCACTAATTTATCAAGAGGGCCGTGCCAGAGACAGAAAATGTCATCGATATATCTTTTCCACATGATTATATGTTGTTGAAAGTCAGTATGGGGGTAGATGAAGTGTTCTTCAAAACTGGCCATATAGCTGTTGGCATATGGTGGTGCAACATTAGAGCCCATAGCCGTGCCCTGTTTCTGTACGTAGTAGGTGTCCTCAGAAAAGAAAGTAATTCCCAGTGCGTATCAGGGTGAGTAGATCCGTACAGAGATCAATTATTTTAGGGTCTTTACCTGATCTTGTCATAATCTCTGTACTGCAGTCAAACCTTTGTTGTGTTGTATGGATTTGTATAGACTGCATACATCAAAGGTGACTAGAAGAGTATCAGGTGGGATCTCATTCAGTGTATGTATGGCTGTCAAAAAGGCGTTGGTGTCCAGAAGAAATGACTTCGTGTTTTTTATCAAGGGGGTTAGAAGTTTTTCCATAAAGATGGCTAGTAGGGACAGTATAGAGTCTGTGGAGGCTACTATGGGGCGTCCTGGAGGGTTCTCAAGTCTTTTATGGATTTTGGGTAGTGTGTAAAAAACTGGTGTGATCAGGTGTTGGTTCGTTCGGCAACTGGCTGTATCCTGATCAATTGTGCCTGCCAGCTATATCTATAGTAACCCTAATTCTAGTGGCTATCTTCTGTATGGGGTCCTGATTAATGGGTTGATACACCGTTCTATCTCTCAATTGTCTATGGATTTCCTCCACATAAAGGGAGTTGTCCATAATCACCAACGCTCCTCGTTTGTCCGCTGGTTTGATGACCAGATCTTTGTCATCCACCAGTGAGGAGAGAGCTTGTCTGTCTAGGCTGCTGAAATTGGCTTGGCAGTTGTAGTAGCCTAGGCCAAAATCATGGCTAAATCGGTCCACATCCCTGTGTACCAATTTGATGAAAGTCTCGAGGGGAGGAGAGTTTTTGGGAGGTGTCACACTGACAGTTGGAATACATTACACTACCTAGGTAGTGTAATGTATTCTAGCAGCGATGAGAGCTGCAGGTAAAAAAAAGTGTAAAAAGTAAAAAAAATAGTTAATAAAAATGTTTTATAAAAGTGTAAAAATAAAAGTTTTTGTTTTCCTATAATAAGTCATCTATTATAGTAAAAAAAATGAAACCGTTAAAAAAAAGTACACATATTTGGTATCACCGTGTTCGTAACGACCCAAACTATGAAACTATAATGTTATTTTTTCCGCACGGTGAACGGCGCAAACAAAATAAACGGAAAACTATGTCAGCATGGCTATTTCTTGGTCACCAGCCCTCCCAAGATATAAAATAAAAAGTGATCAAAAAGTCGCATTTACCCGAAGATCGCACCAATACAAACTACAACCCGTCCTGCAAAAAACAAGACCTCCCACAGCTTTTTTGACTAAAAAAATAAAAAAGTTAGTGCTCAGACTATGGTGTCTCAGAAAATAAATTTTATAGAAACTAAATTTTATTGTGCAAAACGTAAAATAAACTATATACATATCGTATCGCCGTAATCGTACCGACCTGCAGAATAAAGTAAAACGTAATTTATTGCGCATGGTGAACGTTGTAAGAAATAAAGAATTTAAACCGCCAAAATCACTGTTTTTTGGTCACCTTAGCTCTAAAAAAGATGTAATAAAAAGTGATCAGGAAGATATAGGTACCATAAAATGGTACCAATAAAAGCTACAGCTCGTCCCGCCAAAAATAAGCCCCCAGACTTCTCGATTGACCAAAAAATAAAAAAGTTCTGGATGTCAGAATGTGATGATACAAAACAATTAATTTTTTTTAACAAATAGTCTTTTCTTTGTAAAAGTATTAAAATATAAAAAAAACGATATAAATTTGGTATCAAGGTAATCGTATTGAGATGCAAAATAAAACTAAAATTTGAATTTTTACCACACGGTGAAATAATTAAAAACAAAACCCCAAAAACAATGGAGGAATCAAAGTTTTTTCCAATTTCAGCCCGCAAATTATTTTTTTTCAGTTTCCCAGTACATTTTATGGTACTTTAAATGGTGTTAATAGAAACTACAACTCTTCCCGCAAAAAATAAGCCCTCACACCGCTCTATTGACGGAAAAAAAAAAAATATTTGGCTCTTGGAAGTCGGGGAGTGAAAAATGAAAAAGCAAAAAAGGATCTGTCCTGTAAGGCTTAATTAATTTCTAATAAAAAAACATTTATGACCACATATGGGATATTGCCGTAATCGGGAGAAATTGCTTTACAAATGTTGATGTGCTTTTCCTCTTTTATCCCTTGTGAAAATTAAAAAATTCAACATTTTTGTGGACAAAAATGTTGATATATATTTTCACGGCCTAGTTCCACTCAATTCTACAAAAAACCTGTGGGGTCAAAATGCTCACTATACCCCTAGAAAAATTCCTTGAGGGGTGGGGTTTCCACTGTTTTGGGCCCTCCAGGGCATTGCAAACCCGACATGGCACTGAAAACCAATCCAGCAAAATCTGCGCTCCAAAATCCAAAAGGCGCTCATTCCCTTCCGAGCCCTGTAGTGGGACCAAATAGCAGTTTATTACCACATATGGGGTATTGCCATAATCGGGAACAATTGCTTTACAAATGTTGGGGTGCTTTTTCTCCTTTATTCCTTGTAAAAATGAAATTTTTTTATGTTTCCACAGAAAAAAAGGTGATTTTCATCTTCACACCCTAATTTCACTAAAAAAACCTGTGGGGTCAAAATGCTAACTATACCCCTAGAAAAATGCATTGAGTGGTGTAATTTCTATAATGGGGTCACTTTTTTGGGGTTTCGACTGTTTAGGTACCACAAGACCTCTTCAAACCTGACATGGTGCCTAAAATATATTCCTAAAAAAAGGAGGCCCCAAAATCCACTAGGTGCTCCTTTGCTTTTGAGGCCGGTGCTTCAGTCCATTAGGACACTAGGGCCACATGTTGGATATTTCTAAAAACTGCAGAATCTGGGCAATAAATATTGAGTTGTGTTTCTCTGGTAAAACCTTCTGTGTTAAAGAATTTGTTTTATTACAAATAAATTTCGGCAAAAGAAAATTGTAAATTTCACCTCTACTTTGCCTTAATTTTTCTGGAACGCCTAAAAGGTTAAAATACTTTCTGAATGTGGTTTTGAATACTTTGAGGGGTGCCGTTTTCAAAATGGGGTGATTTATGGGGACTTTCTAATATAGAAGGCCCTCAAAGCTACTTCAGAACTGAACTGGTCCCTGAAAAAATAGCCTTTTGAAACTTTCTTGAAAATATGAGAAATTGCTGCTAAAGTTCTAAGCCTTGTAAGGTCCTAGAAAAATAAAAGGATGTTCAAAAAACAATGCCAATCTAAAGTAGACATATGGGGGATGTTAATTAGCAACAATTTTGTGTGGTATAACTGTCTGTTTTACAAGCAAATACATTTAAATTTAGAAAAATGCTAATTTGTGCAAATTTTCGCTAAAGTTTGCATTTTTTCACAAATAAATATTGAATTTATCGACCAAATTTTTTCATTAACATAAAGTACAATATGTCACGAGAAAACAATCTCAGAATCGCTTGGATAGGTAAAAGCATTCCGGCGTTATTACCACATAAAGTGACACATGTCAGATTTGAAAAAATCATCTGTGTCCACAAGGCCAAAACAGGCTGTGTCCTAGAGGGGTTAAGTAAATGCTGAGTATTATTTCTGTATAAAAAATTTTTTTGAGTAAGGCCATTTTCATAAAAACATCTGGAGTTCAGAAAATTAATTTCCTGTTTTTTTTTCTGTATAAGAGAGGTAGATAGAAATTTAGAAAACTGAATAAATTCTGTTTTTGTCAGACGTGTCAGTAAGTCTTCCGGATATTAACATTTAAGATTTTTTCCAGCTATTTTAATGTTTACTGAAGAATGGTTAGACAGATTTTAGACCATATATCACAGTATGTTCCAAGTCCTTGTCTCAGGTCACTAATTAGATGATCTATGACACCTACAGTGAAGGAAATAAGTATTTGATCCCTTGCTGATTTTGTAAGTTTGCCCACTGTCAAAGACATGAACAGTCTAGAATTTTTAGGCTAGGTTAATTTTACCAGTGAGAGATAGATTATATAAAAAAAAAAAAAAGAAAATCACATTGTCAAAATTATATATATTTATTTGCATTGTGCACAGAGAAATAAGTATTTGATCCCTTTGGCAAACAAGACTTAATACTTGGTGGCAAAACCCTTGTTGACAAGCACAGCAGTCAGAAGTTTTTTGTAGTTGATGATGAGGTTTGCACACATGTTAGATGGAATTTTGGCCCACTCCTCTTTGCAGATCATCTGTAAATGATTAATATTTCGACGCTGTCGCTTGGCAACTCGGATCTTCAGCTCACTCCATAAGTTTTCGATGGGATTAAGGTCTGGAGACTGGCTAGGCCACTCCATGACCTTAATGTGCTTCTTTTTGAGCCACTCCTTTGTTGCCTTGGCTGTATGTTTTGGGTCATTGTCGTGCTGGAAGACCCAGCCACGAGCCATTTTTAATGTTCTGGTGGAGGGACGGAGGTTGTCACTCATGATTTGACGGTGCATGGCTCCATCCATTCTCCCATTGATGCGGTGAAGTAGTCCTGTGCCCTTAGCAGAGAAACACCCCCAAAACATAATGTTTCCACCTCCATGCTTGACAGTGGGGACGGTGTTCTTTGGGTCATAGGCAGCATTTCTCTTCCTCCAAACACGGCGAGTAGAGTTAATGCCAAAGAGCTCAATTTTAGTCTCATCTGACCACAGCACCTTCTCCCAATCCCTCTCAGAATCATCCAGATGTTCATTTGCAAACTTCAGATGGGCCTGTACATGTGCCTTCTTGAGCAGGGGGACCTTGCGGGCACTGCAGGATTTTAATCCATTACGGCGTAATGTGTTACCAATGGTTTTCTTGGTGACTGTGGTCCCAGCTGCCTTGAGATCATTAACAAGTTCCCCCCGTGTAGTTTTCGGCTGAGCTCTCACCTTTCTCAGGATCAAGGATACCCCACGAGGTGAGATTTTGCATGGAGCCCCAGATCGATGTCGATTGACAGTCATTTTGTATGTCTTCAATTTTCTTACTATTGCACCAACAGTTGTCTCCTTCTCACCCAGCGTCTTACTTATGGTTTTGTAGCCCATTCCAGCCTTGTGCAGGTCTATGATCTTGTCCCTGACATCCTTAGAAAGCTCTTTGATCTTGCCCATGTTGTAGAGGTTAGAGTCAGACTGATTAATTGAGTCTGTGGACAGGAGTCTTTTATACAGGTGACCATTTAAGACAGATGTCTTTAATGCAGGCACCAAGTTAATTTGGAGCGTGTAACTGGTCTGGAGGAGGCTGAACTCTCAATGGCTGGTAGGGGATCAAATACTTATTTCTCTGTGCACAATGCAAATAAATATATATAATTTTGACAATGTGATTTTCTTTTTTTTTTTTTATATATATAATCTATCTCTCATTGCTAAAATTAACCTAGCCTAAAAATTCTAGACTGTTCATGTCTTTGACAGTGGGCAAACTTACAAAATCAGCAAGGGATCAAATACTTATTTCCTTCACTGTATAAAAGCTTGTGTTTTTAATTTATCCCTTGGGGCCCAAACAGTTTCTTCTTCTCCACCATCATAGCGATGATTTAGTTGCCTAATTCGCCTTGCAGCTGATTAATACACATTATGGCCACAAAGCCTGATGGCTTCACACATAACTGTCAAATTATTCTCTTTGGCTTTGGACAAACGCTACCAAAGACTCAAGTAAAGCCACAACAGTATTTAAGTTATAACCCTTCTTCTTGGAGTGTAAGATTGGTTTTATGAAACCTTTCCAAAATTGCATGCCACATTACAAGAAGGAAAGCTTCTTTCTTACAAGTACTATAGTCTGGATCTCTAGCCACGCAGTCTAAAAGATTGCATATTGGCTCATATCCTTTATGCAAAGCTAAAACTGCATCATATCTTGCAGACCATCTCGTGGCAGAAAGCTGTTACACAACTGGTAGCCCTAGAGGTTTTCATTTGTCTACAAGCAGCCTCCATCTAGCAGTAGATGAAGAAAAAAAAAAGATATATAGTTGCTCTAAATTGTTAAAAAATCTGTACACTTCAGGAATGCATTCAACACTGTTTTTTCCTACTATCAACGAATGTGCCACGCAGCTATCTTTTTGCCAGTGTGACCCATAACTGGAATAAATTGTAGGAATGTTTCTACAGGACCAGTAGGTAAAACATAACGGACAGTGAGGGTTAGCTGATAAGAGTTTGAAACATCGGGTGTGGAATCAACAGAAAGTGAGTAAAATTTATCTCTCTTTAGTTCCTGCACAATAAGTGATAGAACATTTGATCCTACAATCTGTATCAGTTCTTCACACACAGTAGAAGACAAATATGATGTGTGCCCCTTCCTTTATTTGCATGCTGTTTTATATATTCATCTAGGAACTCATCAACATTTGCCATGCCAGTTGTTTGAAGTGGAAACCGCGTCGAAAAACGCTCCAAAAAACGGCTGAAAATGCCTCCCACTGATTTCAATGGGAGACGCTCGCGTGAAAAAGAAGCGACATTACCTATCTTGAGGTGGTTTCCGCCTCAAAAAAACCATTGAAATCAATGGGAGACATAAAAAGAAACCCGTCTCGAGCAGGCGAGGCGTTATTTGACGCGGTTTGGTCAAATAACGCTCGCGGTTTTTCTGCGTGAAAAATAGAGCTAAGCCCAGTCCGAAAAGGGGCTGGCATTTCTTCTGCTTAGCTGGAGGCAACCATTATCTCCTGCATCGAGGAAGAAGAACTCCCCTGAGGAGAGCAGCAGAAATCGGCTACAGTCCTCCATCCAAATTTAAAAAAAGTAAGTACATTAATGCTCACATCATGCCATACATGTAGGTAGATGTGCAAATGTAACTTATTTAATTTTTTTCGCTGCAGTTCATTTGTCTACTATTTTTTTTAAATTTACATCTCAGGAACAGAAATGTCAGAAGAGGCATACCATAGGATGGACATCAATGTTTGAAAATTATTTTTTTGGGTGTTTTTGTTTTTTTTAGATTTTGGTAAAAAACTATTTTCAACAGCGAACATTGTTTGAAAAATAAAAAGCACCACTATTTGGTATGGTTTTTCTTCTAAATTACCTGTGCGGACAGGGTGGATACACTGTGTTCACACTAGCGTTGAGGGGTCCCAACGGAGGTTGCCGTCGGGTTAACCCCTCAACGGAAAGGCAAACTGAAACCTACGCTGCAGCTTTCCTCACCATTTAACTCAATGGTTTCGGAAACCTAGCTGTAATGGTTTCTGTCTGTCGTTATTGTGACAGGGTTCTGTCTTTTTGATGGAATCACTAGCCCATTTTCAACTAGGTTTCCGTCACCTAATCTGGCCCTTATCGGCAGCGTATGCGTCCTGTGTGATCATAAGTTTTTAGTGGATTTTATGCAGCGTGTGGATGAGATTTGTTTAAATCTCATCCACTCTGCTTCTGCTGTACGCTGCAGTTTTTCCACTATGAAATACGTTTCATATGAACATACCCAGTGGCGGATCATAAATTGTGTGTGCAGGACAATGTTGGTTGAGTTAATAAACTGTCCTTTCAAATTTATTTTATTACAAGTCCAGTGACAACCCAGCCTGAGACAAAGGCACGGCCGGGTACAGTGACCGTAATCTGCGGGAAGACGCCTGGATTGAAATATGCTTAGTTTTACTGATTGGTGGGGGTTTGAGTGCTCGGACCCCCACAAATCAAAACTTCGGCGATGTCAATATGACATGTCAGAAGTTTGTTAAACGTGTAGCTATACTTAAATATGGATTATTCAACCACATGAAATTCACACATGGCCACAGGATCGGTTACAAATATTTGATCGCTTGTCCACGCATAGCGTAATTGCTGCATCCAGAATTGTGGATGGAAACTACGCAGCTGAGTACAGTAGCAGCAAAGTGGGTGAGATTTAACAAATCTCATCCACACACCGCATAAAAATTCAAAGCAGAACTTGACCTGCAGTGCCTATTTTTTGGACGGCAGCATGTCAATTCTTACTGAGGAAAGTGGACTGAATTTGAGCGTTGTTTCAGCAGCAGAAAGTCTGCTACTTACAACAGAATTGCTGAAGAAATTCCGTTACGTGTGGACAAGCCCTTCATTCAAACTAATAGGACAAAAACCACAACACATATATTGCAACAGAAATTAAATTTTAACCCCTTAATGACCAAGCTATTTTTAAAGTTTTTCCATCGTCTCATTCCAAGAGCTATAACTTTTTTATTTTTGCGTCGACATAGCTGTATAAGGTCTTGTTTTTTGCTGGACAAGTTGTATTTTTTTAATAGCACCATTTTGGGGTACATTATAATGTATTGATTTTATTAACTTTTTTTGGGGGGAATAGAAAAAAAACAGACATTTCGCCACTTTTTTGCGTCCTAAATCTACGCCGTTTACCGTGTGGTATAAATAATAAAATAACTTTATTCAGCAGGTTGTTACAATTGCAACAATACCAAATTTGTATAGATTTTGTATGTTCTACTACTTTTACACAGTAAAAACTCTTCTTTTTCAAAATTATTTGTTTTTGTGTCTCCATATTTGAAGAGCCATAACTTTTTTATTTTTTCGCCGATGCAAGAGTATGCTTTTTTTTTTGCGGGACGAGTTGTAGTTTTTATTGGTACCATTTTGGAGTAGATGCGACTTTTTGATCACTTATCACATTTTTTTTAAGGCAGGATTCACAGAAAACAGCAATTTTTCCATTGTTTTTTATATTATTTTTTACGGCGTTCACCGTGTGGGTTAAATAATGTAATAGCTTTATAGTCTGGGTCGTTACGGACGCGGCGATACCAAATATGTGTAACTTTTTTACTTTATTTTGTTTTTTTAATTAAAGCATTTTGTAAGGGGATAAAGTTTTTTTTTTTTAATTCTTTATTTAGTTTTGAATATGGAAGGGGGGTTGGGATATAATTAAGAATTTCTTACAAACAACAAAAGTAAAGGGGAACATAAAATATTTGTCTCTGACGAAGCATTCCAGATTATATGTATACATTGATATATCTGATACAGAAGTATTAACCCCTTCCCTCTTTGGCCACTTTTGACCTTCCTGACAGAGCCTCATTTTTCAAATCTGACGTGTCACTTTATGTGGTAATAACGTCGAAATGCTTTCACCTATCCAAGCGATTCTGCGATTGTTTTCTCGTGACACATTGCACTTTAAGTTAGTGGCAAAATTTGCTCGATATGTTCAGTATTTAATTGTGAAAAACACCAAAAATTTGCATTTTTCTCAATTTAAATGTATCTGCTTGTAAAACAGACAGTTATACCACACAAAATTGTTGCTAATTAACATCCCCCATATGTCTACTTTAGATTGGCATTGTTTTTTGAACATCCTTTTATTTTTCTAGGACGTTACAAGGCTTAGAACTTTAGCAGCAATTTCTCACATTTTCAAGAAAATTTCAAAAGGCTATTTTTACAGGGGCCAGTTCAGTTGTGAAGTGGCTTTGAGGGCCTTATATATTAGAAACCCCCAAAAAGTTACCCCATTTTAAAAACTACACCCCTCAAAGTATTCAAAACAGCATTTATAAAATGTCTTAACCCTTTACACATTTCACAGGAATTAAAGCAAATTTCATATTTTTTTGCAGAAATAAATTTTGAATACAATTTTTTTTATAACACAGAAAGTTTTACCAGAGAGATGCAACTCAATATTTGTTGCCCAGTTTCTGCAGTTTTAGGAAATATTCCACATGTGGCCCTAGCGTGCTACTGGACTGACGCACCGGCCTCAGAAGCAAAGGAACAACTAGATTTTGGGGCCTTATTTTTGTTAGAATATATTTTAGGCACCATGTCAGGTTTGAAGGGCTCTTGCGGTGCCAAAACAGTAAAAATCCCCCAAAAGTGACCCCATCTGGGAAACTACACACCTCAAGGAAATGATCTAGGGGTGTAGTGAACATTTTGACCGCACAGGTTTTTTACAGAAATTATTGGAAGTAGGCCGTGAAAATTAAAATCTACATTTTTTCAAAGAAAATGTAGGTTTAGTGATTTTTTTGTCTCATTTCCACAAGGACTAAAGGAGAAAAAGCACCATAAAATTTGTAAAGCAATTTCTCCCGAGTAAAACAATACCCCACATGTGGTAATAAACGGCTGTTTGGACACACGGCAGGGCTTAGAAGGGAAAGAGCGCTATTTGGCTTTTGGAGCTCACATTTAGCAGGAATGGTTTGCAGAGGACATGTCATAAATTTACTGAGTGTTTGAAATACCTAGTTTGTTTTCCCTAGTAAGGTTTTAATCTGTCACTGGTTTATGTCTTTAGGGATATATACTGTAATGTGACGATATCACTGTATTTTATTCAAAATGCAACCTGCTTCTGTTTGATACACAGTGCAGACTGCAGTAATGTCATTGCTTAGTACAAGTGCGAATGCACTAACATTGCCACTATTAGCTCTATGACCTGCTGGAGATCTGAGGTATATATATATATATATATATATATATATATATATATATATATATAGATTAACTTTGTTACAACCGGATGTGGAGCTGGTTTCCAATAGTTTGTTGCTATTATGGATTTTTCTATTTTTCATTACTTGGATCTTGTTATTTGTTATATAGATTTTTATATTTTTATATATTTATTTATAATATTTGTATTGATATTTTATAATTTTATTTATCCAAATAGTGCTACCATAATCCGGTTAGATACCTTGGGGATTCCCCCCCGTTGGTATATTAAATTAGCCCACTAGATGCCGATAGAAAGCTCTCTGTTTGTTGCATCTATGTATTATTCTAAGGCTAAGTAAGTAGCTGTGCTGTGTAAGCCCAGTAGATGCCGAAAGAGAGCTCTCTGTTTAATGCAGCTATATATAATTCTAAGGCTAAATGGCTGTGCTGTGTAAGACCAGTAGGTGCCGATAGAGAGCCAGTCTGTGCTCGTCGTTTGAGCTACTGGCTGCTAAGCCCTTATAAGGGCTGGTGACTAATCCCAGTCGGTCACAGATTTGCCCTACGCGTTTCCTTGTTGTCAGTGTTATCTGCCGCAATTCATCAGGGGCCTGCAGATGGTAAGTGTTGTTGTTCATTTATTCATTATTAGCGTGCAATGCAATGGCTAGAATGGCATTCAGTCATGCCTGACGTCAGATCAGTTTGCTAGCCCCTGAGGGGACAAAATAGTGGAAACCCCCCACAAGTGACCCCATTTTGGAAACTACACCCCTTGAGGAAATTATCTAGGGGTATAGTGAGCGTTTTGACCCCACAGGTTTTTTGCATAAATTATTGGAAGTAGGCCCTGAAAATGACAATCGAAATTTTTTCAAGGAAAATTTAGGTTTAGCACATTTTTTCTCATTTCCACAAGGACTGAAGGAGAAAAAGCACCATAAAATTTGTAAAGCAATTTCTCCCGAGTAAAACAATACCCCACATGTGGTAATAAACGGATGTTTGGAGACACGGCAGGGCTTAGAAGGGAAAGGGCACTATTTGGCTTTTGGAGCTCACATTTAGCAGGAATGGTTTGCGGAGGCCATGTCACATTTTCAAAGCCCCTGAGGGGACAAAACAGTGGAAACCCCCACAAGTGACCCCATTTTGGAAACTACACCCATTGAGGAAATTATCTAGGGGTATAGTGAGCGTTTTGAGCCCACAGGTTTTTTGCATAAATTATTGGAAGTAGGCCCTAAAAATGACAATCGAAATTTTTTCAAAGAAAATGTAGGTTTAGCAAATTTTTTCTCATTTCCACAAGGACTGAAGGAGAATAAGCACCGTAAAATTTGTAAAGCAATTTCTCCCGAGTAAAACATGTGGTAATAAACGGATGTTTGGACACACAGCAGGGCTTAGAATAATGGAGTGCCATTTGGCTTTTGTAGTTCACATTTAGCAGGAATGGTTTGCGGAGGCCATGTCTCATTTGCAAAGCCCCTGAGGGGACAAAACAATGAAAGCGCCCAAAAAGTGACTCCATTTAGGAAGCTACACCTCTTGAGGAATTCATCTAGGGGTGTAGTAAGCATTTTGACCCCACAGATGTTTCATATAATTTATTAGAATTGGGCAGTGAAAATAAAAACAATCCTTTTTCTTCAATAAGACGTAGCATTAGCGCAAATTTTTTCATTTTCTCAACAAATAAAGGAAGGAAAGAAAACCCAACATTTGTAAAGCAATTTCTCCCGAGTACGGCATAAAGCCAAGTTAAGTCCGATAGATGCACTTACCCATATATGGGAGATTGAGTGTGACCCAGAGGTATAGAAGAGCGCTCTTCTATACCTCTGGGTCACACTCAATCTCCCATATATGGGTAAGTGCATCTATCGGACTTAACTTGGCTTTATGCCGTTTTTCCAAGGCACCAATTACTTTTGAGTTATCACAGGCCTTTTTGAGTTAGGCATATTGTCCATCCTTGCACTGCTTACATTTCAAATTACTCCTATTTGATGCACCCTATGTTGGAGCTACATTGAGCTACAGTAACTGTGCATACCATCAGTGTATTACATATATATGTACTGCTATCAATGTATACATCTGTGATCCGTACAAGGATTTATTTTAGATTCTCTGTTTATGTCATTTAGTG
Source organism: Rhinoderma darwinii (assembly GCF_050947455.1). Classification (NCBI taxonomy): domain Eukaryota; kingdom Metazoa; phylum Chordata; class Amphibia; order Anura; family Rhinodermatidae; genus Rhinoderma; species Rhinoderma darwinii. The sequence continues at coordinate 28,462 of NW_027461671.1, forward strand.
TATTTTATGTTATCAATAAAGATGTTTACATTTTTCATATGCTGATATGTATGGACTCTTTTTTTTCTCTTGTTTATCATTTATTAAGGGGTGTAGTGAGCATTTTCACCCTACAGGTCTTTTCCATAAATGATTGCGCTGCGGATGGTGCAAATTAAAAATTTATATTTTTCCCTAGATATACCATTCAGTGGCAAATATGTCATGCCCAGCTTATGACGCTGGAGACACACACCCCAAAAATTGTTAATAGGGTTCTCCCGGGTATGACTATGCCATATATTTGGAAGGAAACTGCTGTTTGGGCACGCTGTAGGGTTCAGAGCGGAGGGAGCGCCATTTGGCTTTTGGAGAGCGGATTTTGCTTGGTAGTAGATTTGTTTGAGTATTACTGGTGTTTCTGTTTATAATGTTGGGGTACATGTAAGCTGGGCAGAGTATATAAGGGGCATAGTCAGGTGGTATAATGGGGTAAAAAAATAATAAAATGATCGATAGATGTGTATTACGCTGTGAAGCAATCCTTTCTGCACAGGCCAGTGTCGCACTGATATATGGCGTCCTTTCTTATGCCCCTTTTTCCACTCTGCACCTTTGCAGTTTGGGGAATTTTACTGGGAAAGTGTTGTCCTGGTATAATACGGGCACCGTCGCTTCCAGCAGATATGTTTGGGCCCTCCCCTTCCTGGTTCCCTAATTTTAGGTCCTAGATAAATCGCCTCTTGAAACAGAAGAATCGTTCCCCTCGGGCACAACCGCATATTTTTTTATTTCCTGACTTATTGGAGCCTTAACTAATTTTATTTTTTCATAGACGTAGTGGTATGAGGGCTGGTCTGTTGTGAGACGAGCTGTAGTTATTGGTACCATTTTGGGGTACATGCAACTTTTTGATCACCTTTTTATCCTATTTTTTGGGATGCCAGGTAAACAAAAAAACGCAATTCTGGCACAGCTTCTTTAGTTTTTTTTATACAGCGTTCACCATGCGTTATAAATTACATGTTAACTTTATTCTGCGGGTCAGTACAATTCCGGCGATACCTAATTTATAGAACTTTTTTATGTTTTACAACTTTTTGCACAATAAAATTACTTTTGTAAAAAGAATGTATTTTTTCTGTCGCCAAGTTGTGAGAACCATAATTGTTTAATTTTTTTGTCGACGGAGCTGTATGAGGACTTGTTTTTTGTGGGACGAGCTATAGTTTTTATAGGTACCATTTTTGGATAGGTGCGACTTTTTGATCACTTTTTATTCCAATATTTGTAGGGCAAAGTGACCAAAAAACAGAAACTCTGGTAAAGTTTTTTACGTTTTTTTTAAGCTGTTCACCGCGTGCAATAAATAATATAATATTTTGATACCTCAGGTCGTTACGGTCGCGGTGATACCAAATACGTATGGTTTATTATTATTTTTCAATAATAAAGGACTTGATAAGAGTAAAAGGGGGATTGTGTTTTATTTTATTACTTCAAACTTTTATTGTTTTCAAACTTTTATTGTTTTCACTTTTCTTATACTTTTTTTACACTTTTTCTCAAGTCCCACTAGGGGACTTGAAGGTCCAACTGTCAGATATTTTTTTTTCTAATGTAGTGCAATGTATTAGATCTGTCAGTCATTCACTGACAGCAAGCCGATTAGGCTTCGCCTCCCGGCGGGGCCTAAATCGGCTTCTGTAATGGCAGAGCAGGAGGCTATTGTGTCTCCTGTTGCCATAGCAGCTGTCGCCAGTCCTGATTGCCTGTCAGGGCTGGCGATCTGCTAGCGCTAGTAACCGCTGCGATGCAGCAATCGGTTTCGATTGCTGCATCTAAGGGGTTAATGGCAGGGATCGGAGCTAGCTCCGGTTCCTGATGTTACAGGTGGATGTCAGCTATAACATACAGCTTAATTCCACCGCTGATGACGCCGGATCAGCTCCTGACCCGGCGCCATCTTGCCGGCAGCTACGGAAGCCGATCAGGCTACGCCGCCGGGCGGATCTTGACCGGCTTCTGTGCTAGGCAGACCGGGAGGCCAGTATTAGGCCTCCGGTTGCCATTGCAGCGACCGGAACCCCAGCAATTTAATAGCTGGGGTTCCAAAGAGCTGCAAACACCTTAAGTGCAGCGATCGCGTTTGAGCGCTGCACTTAAGGGGTTAATGGTGGGGATCGAAGCTAATTTCGGTCCATGCCATTACAGCCGGATGTCAGCTGTCAGATACAGCTGAGATCCGGCGATTATGGCACCGAATCAGCTTCTGAGCCGGTGCCAAACATTTGTCGTAAGTATACGACATTTTGCGGGAAGCACTGGCTTTCCATGACGTATACTTACGACAAATGTCGGGAAGGGGTTAAATCAAGAATCATCAACAAGTTTAATCGCTGCTAGATGGTGAGTCCGTGTGAGACGGGTGATATCTAGTGTTTATAATAATGAATTCAAAAACTGAGAGTCTTTAAATTTTGTCCAGTCTTACCAAATTTTGTTGTGTGTATCTATGTTTTGATCTATCGACCATTTTGTTTTTTCAAGCGATTGAATTAAATTAACTTCTTTTGTCCATTCTAATAAGGATAGTGTGTCTGTTTCCCTCCAATTCCTAGCAATGATGGTTTTTGCAGCATTTAATAGGAAGGGAGCGCTAGAGTTTCTATTTAGTATTTTGTAAGAAGTGTCTATATTAAGAAGCACAAGTTCTATGGTGAGAGTGATTTTCAGATTTAATAATTTACTCAGAATAGTCTGGATTTTATCCCAGAAAGGTTGTACTTTCGCACAATTAAACCAAATATGAGTTAAGTTGCCACTTCTTTTGTTAGATCGCCAGCAAGTAGAAGAATAGTTAGGATCTATTCTATTTAACAGTTCAAGGGTCTTGTACCAGCGTGAAATAATCTTCCAATTAAGTTCTTGTATTCTTGTTGAACAAGAGGAGGAATGGGAATTTTTAAGAATGTTGTTGACTATTTCTCTAGGGAAGCTTTTCTTTCATTCTTTTTCCCATTTACCTATATACAAAGGTATTTCTGGGGTTGACAACAGGTTTTGATAGATCTTAGAAACAGATTTGGGGAGTAATGTTTTTAAAGATAAGGAATTCCATATAAAATTTTTAGACTGAGATTTAAGTACACTACCGTTCAAAAGTTTGGGGTCACCCAGACAATTTTGTGTTTTCCATGAAAACTCACACTTATATTTATCAAATGAGTTGCAAAATGACTTGAAAATATTGTCAAGACATTGACAAGGTTAGAAATAATGATTTTTATTTTAAATAATAATTTTCTCCTTCAAACTTTGCTTTCGTCAAAGAATGCTCCATTTGCAGCAATTACAGCATTGCAGACCTTTGGCATTCTAGCTGTTAATTCTCTGAGGTAATCGGGAGAAACTTCACCCTATGCTTCCAGAAGCCCCTCCCACAAGTTGGATTGGCTTGATGGGCACTTCTTGCGTACCATACGGTCAAGCTGCTCCCACAACAGCTCTATGGGGTTGAGATCTGGTGACTGCGCTGGCCACTCCATTACAGATAGAATACCAGCTGCCTGCTTCTTCCCTAAATAGTTTTTGCATAATTTGGAGGAGTGCTTTGGGTCATTGTCCTGTTGTAGGATGAAATTGGCTCCAATCAAGCGCTGTCCACAGGGTATGGCATGGCGTTGCAAAATGGAGTGATAGTCTTCCTTATTCAAAATCCCTTTTACCTTGCACAAATCTCCCACTTTACCAGCACCAAAGCAACCCCAGACCATCACATTACCTCCACCATGCTTGACAGATGGTGTCAGGCACTCTTCCAGCATCTTTTCAGTTGTTCTGCGTCTCACAAATGTTCTTCTGTGTGATCCAAACACCTCAAACTTCGATTAGTCTGTCCATAACACTTTTTTCCAATCTTCCTCTTTCCAATGTCTGTGTGCTTTTGCCCATATTAATCTTTTCCTTTTATTAGCCAGTCTCAGATATGGCTTTTTCTTTGCCACTCTGCCCTGAAGGCCAGCATCCCGGAGTCGCCTCTTCACTGTAGACGTTGACACTGGCGTTTTGCGGGTACTATTTAATGAAGCTGCCAGTTGAGGACCTGTGAGGCGTCTATTTCTCAAACTAGAGACTCTAATGTACTTGTCTTGTTGCTCAGTTGTGCAGCGGGGCCTCTCACTTCTCTTTCTACTCTGGTTAAAGCCTGTGTGTGCTGTCCTCTTAAGGGAGTAGTACACACCGTTGTAGGAAATCTTCAGTTTCTTGGCAATTTCTCGCATGGAATAGCCTTCATTTCTAAGAACAAGAATAGACTGTCGAGTTTCACATGAAAGCTCTCATTTTCTAGCCATTTTGAGAGTTTAATCGAACCCACAAATGTAATCCTCCAGATTCTCAATTAGTGCAAAGGAAGGTCAGTTTTATAGCTCCTTTAAACAGCAAAACTGTTTACAGCGGTGCTAACATAATTGCACAAGGGTTTTCAAGTGTTTTCTAATCAACCATTAGCCTTCTAACACAGTTAGCAAACACAATGTACCATTAGAACACTGGAGTGATGGTTGCTGGAAATGGGCCTCTATACACCTATGTAGATATTGCATCAAAAACCAGACGTTTGCAGCTAGAATAGTCATTTACCACATTAGCAATGTATAGAGTGTATTTCTGATTAATTTAATGCTATCTTCATTGAAAAAAACTGTGCTTTTCTTTCAAAAATAAGGAAATTTCTAAGTGACCCTAAACTTTTGAACGGTAGTGTATATTATCAAAACTTTCAGTATTATCCCCGACAAATAACTGTGCCACCCTAAATAGAATCGTGCTGCCATGGTACTGCTCCAGCAGGGCTCTCAAAATATTCTGTAAATATTTTGCGCACAAGGAGTGCAGATGTTTGTGCCCTCCCTTGAGGATTTTGCCGCACAATGGCTGGTGTGCTTGCCATGGTTTCGATATATTCAGCATCAAAAGTAGCATCATGTATGAGTGTAAAATTATGCAAACCTAAACAGGCTTGAATGACACGAGTAACATTAGCCGCTTTCATTTGCATGGTTGTCAGAAATACCCTCCACTTGTTGGACATAATGCCAAATGCACATTCCACAAATCTTCGCGCTCTACTCGGCTGGTAATTGAAGATGCGCCTTCGAACATCCAAGCCCCTTCGAGCAAATGGACACATTACATAGGTTGTCAGGCCGAAACCCTTATCTGCCACTATTACATATGGAGCCGGTGGTTCGCTTGAGCCAGGGAGTATGCTGGGTTCAGGTACACCAAGCTGATTGGTCATAAGCCGTTGTCCTATTTTGGATGCCATAAATATGCGTGCATCATCACAGCTGCCATACGACCCAATATTGACTATTGTAAAACAATAATTACTGTCCGCCAAGGCCAACAAGACGATGGAAAAATACTGCTTGTAATTAAAATATCTTGAGCTTCTTCACACGAATGTGCTTCCCGTCTAGTGCACCAATACAATTTGGAAATTGGGAGACATTTAAAAATTATTTCGAAATACACATCCACTGTTGTGGCGTGGGATGAGGCCTCACCGTGCCGTTTAATCTGTGCCAGATCACTACACAGGTGGATGTGACAATGTAGGAAATGGTGGTCACTCCCAGAAGAAACTCAAAATGTAAGGGATGGTAACTATTTCCTGTGGCAAGACATCTAAATGACGGCAAAAACACAAAAAACATAGGACAAATGTTATGTAGGTAATGACTGACATAAATCATCCTGTAAGCACATTAAAAATAACATCAATACCTCAAGGTCATAATGAGTCACTCTTAAGGGGAAATGCAGTGCCGCATGTTTATGTCCTAGTAGGTGATTCCTGTATGAATCTCCTCAAGCAGCAGATCAAAGGTGCCCACAGACATGCGGCAAAATTATCTAAATTTCCCTGGGTGACGGCGCAGGTCATCATCGAGGGTATGAAAGTGACCTTTTGAGGTGCGTTGGGACACAAGAGGATGAACCTAAAGCCTCCTTCTTCTCCGCGGTTCCTCCTCTAGCATTGGACGGCGGTCGCCAAATCTCTGTGAAATCAGCCACGCTAACCGCACACGGCCCAGCGGTGTATACGGCATGTTTTGCCTTCAAACAAGAATACAAGACCGAACGCAGGAAATTCTGACAACTCCACAAACTACACCATGTTCCAAATTATTATGCACATTGGATTTAAGTGTCATAAACATTTAATTATTAGTTTTTTAATTAAACTCATGGATGGTATTGTGTCTTAGGGCTCTTTGGATCATTGTAATCAATCTCAGACACCTGTGATAATTAGTTTGCCAGGTGTGCCCAATCAAAGGAAAACTACTAGAAGGACGTTCCACATTATTAGGCATCATTTACACGAGCGTGTGCGTTTTGCGCGCGAAAAAAACGCTGCGTATTGCGCGCGTTGCCATTGCGTTTTCCATGCGTATACGCAGCGTTGTTGCGTTTTAAACGCGCGCACGACCAGCGTTTAAAACGTGAGTAAAAAACGCAGAGGTCGTTAATGCGAGGCCAGCCTACAAATAGGCCTGCTGGCCCAACCCCTGCTTGCTGGGTAAACAGGTTTTGCGCCTTATAATTGCAGCCTCTGTAGAAACCCCAGTGTGTGTTTCACCAGTTGAGACGTTTTTGGATTTGCAAGGCACAGATAATGCCTTCTCAGTCGCTGGCACATGTGCTTCTTGCGTGGATGACCTTGCGTCGTTTTGGGGGACGCCGACCCATGCTGCAGCACCAGACGCGTGGAAGAAGTCGCATTTGGGGTCATCCACTTGTGGCCCAACGAACCACCAAAGGGCATTTTCATACTCTGTATGAGGACTTACATCGGCACCCCGAAAAATTTAGAGCGTTCTGCCGCTTGTCTGTGGCCACATTTGATCTTCTGCTTGAGCAGATTCGCCCTGGCATCACCTACCAGAATACCAACATGAGACGCTGCATTTCCCCTGAGGAACGTCTGCTTGTGACCTTGAGGTATGTGTGCACTTGCAATTACTTATTCAATGACGCTGTCAGTTTTACCAGTCCCCCCTAACATGTGTTGTGGCTTGCTTTTTGTTTATCTTGGCTTTCTAGATTTCTGGCCACAGGCAATAGTTACCATTCGTTACATTTCGAATTTCTTTTGGGAGTGACCACCATTTCCTTCATTGTCACATCCGCCTGTGTCGTGTTGTGGCAAAGATTAAAGACCCCGGTCATGCCTCAGCCCACGACAGAACAGTGGCTACGAATTTCGGAGGGATTTCTTCGAGCAACTCAATTTCCTAACTGTATTGGGGCCCTAGACGGCAAACACATTCGGGTGAAGAAGCCCCCACGCAGTGGCTCACGATACTATAACTACAAACAGTTTTTTTCTATGGTATTGTTGGCCTTGACGGACACAAATTATTGTTTCACTATTGTTGACATGGGCTCGTATGGAAGCTCTGCAGATGCCCGCATATTCCGTTCATCAAGAATGGGGAAGCGACTTTTGAATAATCGACTGGCGGTGCCGGGACCTTCCATCCTCCCTGGCTCCAGCGGACCCCCAATCCCATATGTCATCGTGGCGGATGAGGGGTTTGCCCAGACAAGGCAAGTCATGCGGCCTTTTGCAAGAAGGGGCTTGGATGAGCATCGCCGCATGTTCATTCTCCGCCTAGGCCGAGCTCGTAGATGTGTGGAATGTGCGTTTGGCATTATGTCGAACAGGTGGCGGGTCTTTCTGTCGACAATGCAATTGTCCATGCAGAATGTGACACGTGTTATACAAGCGTGTGTAGTTCTGCATAACTTCTGCCGCATTCATGATGCTACCTTTGATTGAAAATATATCCTAACACATGCAGCCACCAGCGACACTGTCCCGGGTATTTCTCTCGGCCGATCTCTCACATCCGGACTTCGCGTGCGGGATACTTTGGCGGCATATTTTGAGAGCCCATCAGGAGCCGCACCATGGGGGCGTGATGACATTTGAAGGCTCGGCAAATTTTTGGAGGTTTCAGGACACAGGTCCCAAGTGGCCAGTGTTTGTTGTTTTCGGTTATGTTCGTGTAGGGGTAGAGACTCGCAATACATGAGGACCCTTGACGTTGGTTGCGAGCTTACATCTGTTGGGGTTTGATCAGGACATTTTCCATTGGGGAACATGTTTTCATGAGATTGAATGATGGTCGGCCAAAAGTTAGGCGACTCCAATTGCGACTGTCCTTAGTGTGCCTAGAGTCACACGACGGCACCCAAACTTTCTCATCTCTTGCAAACAATGGCAAACCCCTATAGATGAACTAATACCTCATAACACGTGTGCATGAATTTGGGCCCAAGCCCAGCAGTGTGTGAGTGTATAGTGTAAATAAATTTGTGGCAAACATTGTGTGGAGGGGTGTGAAATAAAAACACCACGCAATTGAAAAAATGAACATCCTGGTTTATCTGTTTTGTCGTCACAGTATATAAACATGGTGTGCAAATAAACACAACTAGGCATCAAACAAACAAAAACACCAACATGGTGGAAAAAAGACAGAGGGCAGAGTTTACAGCGCTTCCAAACTCGTGCTGGAAACGGCCAGCACACCAATACGTTCAGAGGTGTTGGTAGTGGTGACCCGGGGAGGAGTAAGCGTGCATTTCAGCACCACTATGCTGGCCATGGAGCTGCGGAGGATGTTCCTCTCCAGCATAGTGGTGCTGATGATGCCCCTGGTAAGTTGGGGCAGGCAAAGGGGGAGCCATAGGTCTCATATAGGGGTGAGGCGGTGCGCTCGGGGTGGGTGGGTGATATTGTGCGGGCAAGTTTGGCGTGGTGCCTGGCAGGGCAAATCCGCGCATCTGCTCGATCGCCGTGGTGCGGATTGTGGGGGGTGTGGAGGAGTCAATAAAAGTGATGATGGCCGCGTGGAGGCGGGCCATCCGATCCTCTGGGACCCTCCTTAGCATGGGAACAATCCCCCGGGCGAAAAAGTCCTGCCCGTCCTCGTCCGCAGCTCGCCTAAGGTACTCTAGTACCCGCATATCCACCTGTCCGGCGGCGGATGGCTGTTGAGCACGGCGGCGAGTTGTGGGTCGCGGGGGGCGCTCCTCAGGCGGAGAGGCGACGGCACGGGCAGACTCTACAGGGGCGGGGTGTAGGCTCCGGGCTAAGGGGCAGCTCATGTCCAGCGGAAGGTTGCGGCTGTGACTATGGCAAGTCTGTGTCCTCCGTACTGTCCTCCAAATTGTCGGTGGTTCTGGAATGGGAAAACAGCGTGAGAACACAATAGAGATAATTGGCCAAAACAACACGATGGCAAACATGACCTGGGCAAGAAAATATTTGACACATGCAAAAGCACAATTTCTTACGTCCGCATGTCCATGATGTCCTTCAAGAACATCAGCTGCTTGAGATAAATGTAGGGGCGCTTTCGTGAAGCACCATCTCCGCTTCTCCCTCTGTCCCCCATTTCTCTCCGGAACTGGTCTCGACAGCTCCGCCATCTGGTTTTGATATCCTGGACTGTTGGAGGTCAAACAAATACATGGTCACACATTGCAACAACGCCCTAACAACTCAGCCCTAAAATAAATGAGGGGCCCTACCCTGCTAATGACATGCTACACGGTGATGCGGCAGAAACAGAAAAGGTAATTTGGCCATTTAGCTAAAGACACATACAGGGCCACAGTACTTCAAAAGGGATGACATTGCATCGCTTCTAAACACATGGTACTCACCCATCCAACTGCGGTCCCGGGTTCGGCCACTCTCCCATTCAGCCCCAAAAAGTGCCCAGGCTATCTCCTCCCAGGCGTCCTCCTTGGCCGTGCGGTCGTGGTACGACTCCGCGCGGGTGTCCCAAATTGCATCTTTGGCCTGTACTAGGCTGATGAGGCGCTCGACTTCCAGCCCCTGCGGCATGCCTGCAGTTCTCAGCTTTGTGCACTTGCAACTGACTGGCCCACTCGCAGAGGATACGCAAGCACTTCCTGGTTTGTGCTTGTTTGGGCCAGCTTTATAAAATCTTTTTCATGGACATAAGTGATGCGTGAAAAACACGCATGCAACGCAGGAGCTTCCGTGTGTAATGCGTGTTTTTCACGCACCCATTGACTTCAATGGGTGCGTGATGCGCGAAAAACGCACGATTATAGAACATGTCGTGAGTTTTACGCAACGCACTTGCGCTGCGCAAAACTCACGCACTGTCTGCACTACCCCATAGAGTAATATAGGTGCGTACGACACGCGTGAAAAGCACGCGCGTCTATTACGCTCGTGTAAATGATGCCTTAAGCAGGCCACACGTTTCAAGCAATATGGGAAAGAAAAAGGATCTCTCTGCTGCCGAAAAGCGTGAAATAGTGCAATACCTTGGACAAGGTATGAAGACATTGGATATTTCAAGAAAACGTAAGCGTGATCATCGTACTGTGAAAAGATTTGTGGCTGATTCAGAGCACAGACGGGTTCGTTCAGATAAAGGCATAATGAGGAAGGGATCTGCCAGACAAATTAATAGGATTAGGAGAGCAGCTGCTAAAATGACATTGCAAACAGGTATTTGTAGCCGCTGGTGCCTCTAGAGTCCCGCGAACCTCAAGGTGTAGGATCCTCCAGAGGTTTGCAAGTGTGCATAAAGCTATTATTTGGCCACCCCTAAACAATGCTCACAAGCAGAAACGGTTGCAGTGGGCTCAGAAATACATGAAGACTCATTTTCAAACCGTGTTGTTTACTGATGAGTGCTGTGCAACCCTGGATGGTCCAGATGGATGGCGTAGTGGATGGTTTGTGAATGGCCACCATGTCCCAACAAGGCTGCGACGTCAGCAAGGAGGTGGCGGAGTCATGTTTTGGGCTGTAATCATGGGGAGAGAGCTGGTAGGCATCTTCAGTGTCCCTGACGGTGTGAAAATGACCTCTGCAAAGTATGTAGAGTTTATGACTGACCACTTTCTTCTGTGGTACAAAAAGAAGAACCATGCCTTCCGTAGCAAAATTATCTTCATGCATGACAATGCACCATCTCATGCTGCAAAGAATACCTCTGTGTCATTGGCTTCTATGGTCATAAAAGTAAAGAAACTCATGGTGTGGCACCCATGTTCCCCTGACCTAAACCCGATTGAGAACCTTTGGAGCATCCTCAAGCAAAATATCTATGAGGGTGGGAGGCAGTTCACATCAAAACAGAAGCTCTGGGAGGCTATTCTGACTTCCTGCAAAGATATTCAAGCAGAAACTGTCCAAATACTCACAAATTCAATGGATGCAAGAATTGTGAAGGTGATATCAAAGAAGGGGTCCTATGTTAACATGTAACTTTTTTTGATTGAAAGAGCTTTTGATTTCTGTAAATATGACCTCCTGATGCTGCAAATTCAACAAATGACCATTTTAGTTCTCTTTACAACCTTTAACCCCTTCCCGTCGTAAATAACTTTCAGATTTTCATTTTCGTTTTTTCCTCCCCACATTCCAGAAGCCATAACGTCTTTATTTTTCTGTCGATATAGTACTATGAGGGCTTGATTTTTGCGGGACAAGTTGTAGTTTTTCGTAGCACCATTTATTTTGCCGTATAATTTACTAGGAAACGGGAAAAATATTATTTGTGGGGTAGAAAATGAAAAAAACAGCAATTCCTCCATGGTTGTTTGCGCGCCGTTTTTACAGAATTCACTGTGCAATTAAAACAACATATTAACTTTATTCTGTGTGTCAATATGATTACGGCGATAGCAAATATATACAGTGGAGGAAATAAGTATTTGATCCCTTGCTGATTTTGTAAGTTTGCCCACTGTCAAAGACATGAACAGTCTAGAATTTTTAGGCTAGGTTAATTTTACCAGTGAGAGATAGATTATATATAAAAAAAAAAAAAGAAAATCACATTGTCAAAATTATATATATATTATTTGCATTGTGCACAGAGAAATAAGTATTTGATCCCCTACCAACCATTAAGAGTTCAGCCTCCTCCAGACCAGTTACACGCTCCAAATTAACTTGGTGACTGCATCAAAGACAGCTGTCTTACATGGTCACCTGTATAAAAGACTCCTGTCCACAGACTCAATTAATCAGTCTGACTCTAACCTCTACAACATGGGCAAGACCAAAGAGCTTTCTAAGGATGTCAGGGACAAGATCATAGACCTGCACAAGGCTGGAATGGGCTACAAAACCATAAGTAAGACACTGGGTGAGAAGGAGACAACTGTTGGTGCAATAGTAAGAAAATGGAAGACATACAAAATGACTGTCAATCGACATCGATCTGGGGCTCCATGCAAAATCTCACCTCGTGGGGTATCCTTGATCCTGAGGAAGGGGAGAGCTCAGCCGAAAACTACACGGGGGGAACTTGTTAATGATCTCAAGGCAGCTGGGACCACAGTCACCAAGAAAACCATTGGTAACACATTACGCCGTAATGGATTAAAATCATGCAGTGCCCGCAAGGTCCCCCTGCTCAAGAAGGCACATGTACAGGCCCGTCTGAAGTTTGCAAATGAACATCTGGATGATTCTGAGAGTGATTGGGAGAAGGTGCTGTGGTCAGATGACACTAAAATTGAGCTCTTTGGCATTAACTCAACTCGCCGTTTTTGGAGGAAGAGAAATGCTGCCTATGACCCAAAGAACACCGTCCCCACTGTCAAGCATGGAGGTAGAAACATTATGTTTTGGGGGTGTTTCTCTGCTAAGGGCACAGGACTACTTCACCGCATCAATGGGAGAATGGATGGAGCCATGTACCGTCAAATACTGAGTGACAACCTCCTTCCCTCCACCAGGACATTAAAAATGGCTCGTGGCTGGGTCTTCCAGCACGACAATTACCCGAAGCATACAGCCAAGGCAACAAAGGAGTGGCTCAAAAAGAAGCACGTTAAGGTCATGGAGTGGCCTAGCCAGTCTCCAGACCTTAATCCCATCGAAAACTTATGGAGGGAGCTGAAGATCCGAGTTGCCAAGCGACAGCCTCGAAATCTTAATGATTTACAGATGATCTGCAAAGAGGAGTGGGCCAAAATTCCATCTAACATGTGTGCAAACCTCATCATCAACTACTAAAAATGTCTGACTGCTGTGCTTGCCAATAAGGGTTTTGCCACCAAGTATTAAGTCTTGTTTGCCAAAGGGATCAAATACTTATTTCTCTGTGCACAATGCAAATAAATATATATAATTTTGACAATGTGATATTTTTTTTTTTAATATAATCTATCTCTCACTGGTAAAATTAACCTAGCCTAAAAATTCTAGACTGTTCATGTCTTTGACAGTGGGCAAACTTACAAAATCAGCAAGGGATCAAATACTTATTTCCTTCACTGTATATAGTTTTTTCAATATTTTACTACTTTTACATGTAAAAACCTAAGTGTAAAAAATTTATTTTGCGTTGCCAAATTCCGAGAGCCATACATTTTTTATATTTCCATCGATTAAGTGGTATGAGGGCTTATTTTTTGCGGGATAAGTTGTAGTTTTTAATAATATCATTTTGGTGTATATGCGACAGTTTGATCACTTTTTATTTCATTTTTTGTGGGAGATTAGGTGACCAAAAAATAGACATTCTGGCATTTACAATTTTATTTTTTTTACGGCGTTCACCGTGCAGGTTAAATAGTGATATATTGTAATAGTTCAGACTTTTACGGACGTGGCGATACCAATTATGTTTTTTTTTTGTTTTTTTTACTATGCTCTAGTGGGAAAAGGGGGGTTTTTTGAACTTTTAATTTTTTTATTTTTTTTTTACAGAAGAAAAACCTTTATTTAACTCCTTTTTACTTTTTTTTATTAGTCCCCCTAGGGGACTTCAACCAGCAATCGTTAGATCGCTTGCACGATATACTTGTGTATATATATATATCGTGATTCTGACAGGTACGTATTAAGCCCTGCCGGATGCAAGGCTTAATAGGTGTACAAAGATGGCGGACCTGGGGGCGTTCATTAAGCCCCCAGGCAGCCATAGCAACCATCACACCCCCGTGATTGCGTTGCGGGGGTGCGATGAGCTGTTAGAGGGGGTCGCCCCTCTCTTCCTGACAATTTTAACCCCTTCCCGACATTTGACTTATCCATACAGCCGACACCGGCATCGTATGGAGCGAGCTCACTGCGTGAGCCCGCTCCATACTTCCCCTACCCGACTTTGGCGTATGGATACGTCAAATGTCGGGAAGGGGTTAAAATGTTTTGATCTCTGTTGTGCATAATAATGTGAAACAGTGCATTTTGAGTTTTTTACTTAAAAAAAAAAGTTGTTATTAGGAGATTTGTTTAATAAAATTCACATTATACTCCAACGGTTGATGGCTTGAAGATTATACTGACTAATTTGCATCGACTATTTAGGAAAATCAGCGAAAAATAACATTTGCATAATAATTTGGAATGCAGTGTATTACCAAGCTGCAAAAGGATGTAAACTGCACAGAGCAAGCATTTGTCGTTCAAGGGTTGGCTCCCCAAAACACTGCCTTTAGTTTTTTTCACTGACGTTAAAAAAACGCATGGAAATACGCGTATAAAAAACGCAGACACACACCATACACGAATGTCACACGGAACTGCAACACGCGCAAAATGCGTTTTTTTCCGCGCGCAAAACTCACACGTTTGTGTGAATAAGGCCTACGTATATGATGTTTGTCTTCCTTATTTATTAATAAACGATCATTTAGTTTCCAGATAAATTGGCGTTTGCCTTGGTTCTCAGACATGGCAAGTTTAACCCCTTCAGGACTGAGCCTGTTTTGGCCTACAGGACGAAGCCGATTTTTCAAATCTGACGTGTCCCTTTATTTGGTAATAACTCTGGAATGCTTTTACCTATCCAAGTGATTCTGAGATGGTTTTCTTGTGACATATTGTACTTTTATGTTAGTGAATTTTTTTTATTTTTTATTTAAATGTATCTACTTGTAAAACAAATAGTAATACCACACAAGATACTTACTAGTTTATATTTCCCATATGTCTACTTTGTTTGTATAGTTTTTTGAACATTCTTTTATTTTTCTAGGACGTTACAAGGCTTAGAACTTTAGAAGCAATTTCTCATATTTTCAAGAAAATTTCAAAAGTCTATTTTTTCAGGGACCAGTTCAGTTCTGAAGTGGCTTTGAGGGCCTTATATATTAGAAAGTCCCCATAAATCACCCCATTTTGAAAACTGCACCCCTCAAAGTATTCAAAACAGCATTCAGAAAGTGTTTTAACCCTTTAGGCATTTGACAGAAATTAAAGCAATGTAGAGGTGAAATTTACAAATTTAATTTTTTCTGTACCACAGAAGGTTTTACCAGAGAAAAACAACTCAATGCTTATTGCCCAGATTCTGCCGTTTTTAGAAATATCCCACATGTGGCCCTAGTGCGCTAATGGACTGAAACACAGGCCTCAGAAGCAAAAGAGCACCTAGTGGATTTTGGGGCCTCCTTTTTTTAGAATATATTTTAGGCACCATGTCAGGTTTGAATAGGTCTTGTGGTGTCAAAACAGTAAGGACCTCCCAAAAGTGACCCCATTTTGGAAACTACACCCCTCAAGGAATTTTTACAATGAATAAAGTAGAAAAAACACCCCAACATATGTAAAGCAATTTCTTCAGATTATAGCAATATCCCATATGTGGTAATAAACTGCTGTTTGGACCCATAGCAGGGCTCAGAAAAGAAGCAGCACCATTTGGATTTCTGATTTTGCTGGAATAGTTTTCAGTGCCGTGTCGCGTTTGCAATGCACTGGAGGCATGAAAACAGTGGAAACCCTCCAAAAGTGACCCCGTTTTGGAAACTCCATCCCTCAAGGAATTTTTCTAGGGGTAAAGTTAGCATTTTGACCCCACAGTTGTTTTGCTGAATTCATTGGAATTAGTCCATAAAGGTAAAAACGTAGACATTTTTAATTTTTACAAGGAATAAAGGAGAAAAAGCACCCCAACATTTGTAAAGCAATTTCTCCCGAGTACGGCTATACTCCACATGTGGTCATAAATGTTTTTTCATTAGAAAGTAATTAACCCTTTCCGGACTGATCCATGTTTTGCTATTTCTTTTTCATTTTTTTCTCGGCGCTTTCCGAGAGCTATAACTTTTTTATTTTTCCGTCAATAGAGTGGTGTGAAGGCTTATTTTTGCGTGACGAGCTGTAGTTTTTATTGGTATCATTTTTTGGTACATACTTTTTGAGCACTTTTTATGACATTTTTTGGTAGAGCCAAAAAACTGCGATTTTGCAGTTTTAAATTCTTTATTTTTTTACGGCGTTCACCGTGCGAGTTACATAATGGTATATTGTAATAGTTTGGACTTTTACGGACAAAGCGATACCAATTTTGTGTAATTTTTTTTTTTGAGAAAAAAATGTGAAAAGGTTTTTTTTTTTTGGACTTTAATTTAATATTTATTTTATTTTTTACACTAATAATAACTATTTACTTTTGTTTTTACACATTTTATTAGACCCCCATAGGAGACTTGAACCAGCACTCATTAGATCACTGGTAGAATATACTGCAATACTAATGTATTGCAGTATATTGTTATTTTTACAGGTGATTACTTTTTCTGTCCGTTAGTCCCGGGTGTCATCTGTAATACACAGCTGACACCCGCAGCGTATCGTGCGGGCTCAGTGCGTGAGACGCTCCAGACATCACCCCCCACACCACGACATGCTATTGAGTCATGGTGCGCGAAAGGTTTAATGCCCAACGGATGGTGCAAACTGAAAATTAAAATTTTCCACTGATGTGTCATTTTAGTGCACTACATGTTGTGCCCAGTTTGTGCCGCAAATACCTCATAAAATATTAACCGGGTTCTCCCAGGTATGGCGATGCCATATCGTTGGACGTAAACTGCTTTTTGGGCACGCTGTAGGGCTCAAAAGGGAGGGAGTGGCATTTGGCTTTAGGGCACGCATATTTTGCTTGGTAGTAGCTCTAGCGTTTTGCTGGTATTTCAGTTTATAATGTGGAGGCATATGTAGGCTGGGCAGAGTACATCAGGGGCATAATGAGAGGGTATAATTATGGGGTAAATAAATAATCCGCCGGATGTGGCCAGTGTCACACTTATAAATGGCGCCTGATCTTATCCGCTTTTGGAACACTGCACATTTTGCATCGCTATATTCTGGGAGCCAGAACTTTTTAATTTTTTTCACCACCGGAGCTGTGTGAGGGCTTATTTTTTGCGGGACAATCTGTAGCTATCATTGGTACCATTTTGGGGTACATGCGATTTTTTTTTATTTTTTTTATCACTTTTTATTCCATTTTTCGGCAAGCAAGGTGACCAAAAACCATCAATTCTGACAATGTTTTTTATTTATTTTATTTATTTTTTACGGCGTTCACCCTGGGCTATAAATGACCATTATACTTTATTCTGCGGGTCAATATGATTACGGCGATACCATATGTATATATTTTTTTTTTACATTTGCGCAATAAAAAAAGCGTATTTATAAAATAAACTATTTTTTGTGTCACCATATTCTGAGATCCATAACTTTTTTATTTTTTCAGTCAAAAAAGCTGTGTAATGGCTTATCTTTTGCGGGACGGGTTGTATTTTGTATTGGTACCATTTTGGAATACATGCGACTTTTTGATCACTTTTTATTGTATATTTTGGGAGGGGTGGTGACCAAAAAATAGTGATTCTGGCATAATGCCAAATGCACATTCCACAAATCTTCGCGCTCTCCTTAGCCAGTAATTGAAGATGCACCTTCGAACATCCAAGCCCCTTCGAGCAAATGGACACATTACATGGGTTGTCAGGCCGAAACCCTTATCTGCCACTATTACATATGGAGCCGGTGGTCCGCTTGAGCCAGGGAGTATGCTGGGTTCAGGTACACCAAGCTGATTGGTCATAAGCTGTTGTCCTATTCTGGATGCCCTAAATATGCGCGCATCAACACAGCTACCATACGACCCAATATTGACTATTGTAAAACAATAATTACTGTCCGCCAAGGCCAACAAGACGATGGAAAAATACTCATTGTAATTAAAGTATCTTGAGCCGGAGTGGGGGGGCTTCTTCACACGAATGTGCTTCCCGTCTAGTGCACCAATACAATTTGGAAATTGGGAGACATTTAAAAATGATTTCGAAATACACATCCACTGTTGTGGCATGGGATGAGGCATCACCGTGCCCTTTAATCTGTGCCAGATCACTACACAGGTGGATGTGACAATGTAGGAAATGGTGGTCACTCCCAGAAGAAACTCAAAATGTAAGGGATGGTAACTATTTCCTGTGGCAAGACATCTAAATGATGGCAAAAACACAAAAAACAAAGGACACATATTATGTAGGTAATGACTGACACAAATCATCCTGTAAGCACATTAAAAATAACATCAATACCTCAAGGTCACAATGAGTCGCTCCTCAGGGGAAATGCAGTGCCGCATGTTTATGTCCTAGTAGGTGATTCCTGTATGAATCTCCTCAAGCAGTAGATCAAAGGTGCCCACAGACATGCGGCAAAATGATCTAAATTTCTCTGGGTGATGGAGCAGGTCATCATAGAGGGTATGAAAGTGACCTTTTGAGGTGAGTTGGGACACCAGAGGATGAACCCAAAGCCGCCTCCTCCTCCGCGGTTCCTCCTCTAGCATTGGACGGCGGTCGCCAAATCTCTGTGAAATCAGCCACGCTAACAGCACACGGCCCAGCAGTGTATACGGCATGTTTTGCCTTCAAACAAGAATACAAGACCGAACGCAGGAAATTCTGACAACTCCACAAACTATTACCAAGCTGCAAAAGGATGATAACATGTGCACAGAGCAAGCATGTGTCGTTCAAGGGAGGCTTTTTCAAGGGTTGGCTCCCCAAAACACCGCCTTCAGTTTTTTTCACTGACGTTAAAAACGCATGGCATACGCACGTAAAAAACGCAGACACGCACCATACACGGATGTCACACAGAACTGCAACGCGCGCAAAATGCTGCATTTTTTCCGCGCGAAAAATGCTGCGTTTTTTTCCCCGCGAAAAATGCTGCGTTTTTTTCCCCGCGCCAAATGCGTATTTTTCCGCACGCAAAATGCACACGTTTGTGTGAATAAGGCCTAAGCATATGATGTTTGTCTTCCTTATTTTTTAATAAACTATCATTTAGTTTCCCGATAAATTGGCGTTTGTCTTGGTTCTCAGACAAGGCAAGTTTAACCCCTTCAGGACTGAGCCGATTTTTCAAATCTGACGTGTCACTTCATGTGGTAATAACTCTGGAATGCTTTTACCTATCCAAGTGATTCTGAGATTGTTTTCTCGTGACATATTGTACTTTGTTAGTGAAAAAATTTGGTCGATAAATGCAATATTTATTTGTAAATAAAACACCAAGATTTAGAGAAAATTTTCAAAAATTAGAATTTTTCTAAATTTAAATGTATCTACTTGTAAAAAATGTGACAGGTTGTAGTTTGTATTGGTACCATCTTGGCGTACATGCGACTTTTTGATCACTTTTTATTGTATATTTTGGGAGGGGTGGTGACCAAAGAATAGTGATTCTGGCATTGTTTTTCGTTTATTTTATTTGCGGTGTTCACCGTGCGGAAAAATATTATAGTTTTATAGTAGGGGTCGTTACTAACGCGGTGATACCAAATATGTGTACTTATTATAGGAAAAAAAGCAGTTCTTGTTTATGTCAGTTATAACTTTTAATTTATTTATATTACACTTTTTTTAAAATATTTTTTTTCCTTTTTTTTTCTCCTTTTCCCACTAGGGGACACTTAGATTTGCAGCTCTGATCGCTGCTGGAATACATTCCACTACCTACGTAGTGTAATGCATTCCAACTGTCATTGTGAAAGGAAGCCTATGAGGACCAACATCCGGATAGTCCTCATAGGCTTCTGTACATGGCAGCCCGGAAGCCATTGTCTGATGTCCGGTTGCCATGGGTACCATCGCCGGCCCCCCTGTTTTCACGTGGGGGCTGCCGATCTGCGCTAAACACCTTAAATGTGGCGATCGCAATCGAACGCCGCATTTATGCGGTTAACTGCTGAAATCAGCGGCGATGGGACGCTGATCGGCAACAAGGAATGCAGGGCAGACACCCTGCACAGTTAACCGCCGCAGGAATTAAAGCACTGTAAAGGTGAAATTTACAAATTTTATTTGCTGAAATTCATTTGTAATACATTTTTTTCCTGTAACACAGAAAGTTTTACCAGAGAAACGCAACTCAATATTTATTGCCCAGAGTCTGCAGTTTTTAGATATATCCCACATGTGGCCCTAATGTGGTAATGCACTGAAACACCGACCTCAGAAGCAAAGGAGCACCTTGAGGATTTTGGGGCCTCCTTTTTATTAGAATATATTTTAGGGACCATTTTGGAAACTACACCCCTCAAGGAACGTATCTAGGGCTATAGTTAGCATTTTGACCCCACAGTTTTTTTGCTAAATTTATTTGAATTAGTCTGTAAAAATGAAAATTATTATTTTTCTTGAAAAAACATAAATGTTCTATTTTTTACAAGGAATAAAGGAGAAAAAGCACCCAACATTTATAAAGCAATTTCCCCTGATTACGGCAATACCCCATATGTATTAATAAACTGCTGTATAGACCTACGGCAGGGCTCAGAAGGGAAGGAGCACCATTTGGATTTTGGAGCACAGATTTTGCTGGAATGGTTTTCAGTGCTATGTCGCGTTTGCAACGTACTGGAGGGACCAAACAGTGGAAACCCCCCAAAAGTGACCCCATTTTGGAAACTACACCCGTCAAGGAATATATTGAGGGGTATAGTGAGCATTTTGACCCCACAGATGTTTGCTTTAATTTAGTGTAATTTAAGTAAGTAAAATTAAGTTTTACCTCAGATTATTCCATATTCACAAAAGATAAAGGAGAAAAATCACCCAAACATTTGTAAAGCAAACTCTCCTGAGCACGGAATACCCCATATGTGGAAAAGGGAAGGAGCGTCATTTGGCTTTTGAAGCTCCAATTTATCTGGAATGGTGTGCACAGGCCATGTCGCATTTGCAAAGCCCCAGTGGAAACTCCCCGAAAGCAACCATATTTTGGAAAGTTTACTCTCAAGGAATGTGTAGTTACCTTATATGTGTACATTACCGACTGCTTGGACATTTTTCAGGGCCTCGAGTGGACTGTTTGCATTTTGGCTTTCAGCTTGCATTTTAACAATATATTACTTTGCATTTTTTAAATAAAGAAACTTTCTAATATACTTAATTTTTAAAACCTGCAGGGATTGGCGGTTTTCATTCCCCATTGCATAGACCCGACAGTTCTTGCTGCCACACTTCGACACAGACTTTAGGAGTTCCTCTCCTCTCTGTTTGTCGACATGTATAAAAGGGCTGGCTGCCTGGCTCAATTCATCAGCTAAGCCTCAAGGGGGAAGGGGCTAGATAGCTGATGAATTGAGCCAGGCAGCCAGCCCCTTCATCCGCATTATCAACACACAGAGAGGAGGGGGATGCTCCTTCTCCCGGAGATTGTGTTGACGCGTCACAGCATGAAACGCAGCGCCACACTTCTGGGTCCACACAATGGGGACTAAAACCGTGCAGGTTTTAAAAATAGAGTATATTAGAAAGTTTCTTTATTTCACAAAAGCAAAATGCTAAATCGTTTTTCTTTTCATCGGACAACCCCTTTAGGTACATTTTTATTTTTGGGTATACTTTGGCCATGGTTCATTTATGAAAATGGGTTTTTAACAAGAATGGCAAGAACAAAAATATCCAAGAAAATTTTGGCACACTAAAGATAAATTTAATTATATTCTTGAATGTCTAAAATGGGACAAATTAATAAAGAGTTTAAAAACGTGGCTCTGTGTGGAAAATTTGAAAGCAGTCAATGAGACACAAGGCTGGGAGTGATGGGCAATCTGGGCAATAATAACGGGTATCACACCTCATTCCTTTCTTGGTACATACACGACATCTTCTTTGGTGGTACTTTCTTGATTCAGTTGAGGGAATTACAGCAATAAAATGTCGCTCATTGAGTCTTTTGACAGATTCAGATTCTAATGTATGAGAGGGGCCAACATTTGCTAAAACAAGATCCTCAATGACCATTTCATGGTAATCAAGAAAAGTATTAGAATTTCCTGCCTTTTTGTATAACACAAACGAGTTGTATGTGGCAACCTGAAATAGGTAAATAACTAATTTTTTGTACCAGGTATATGATTTTCTTGATACCTGGTATTGCTGTAGAATCTGATCAGCAAGGTCTACTCCCCCCATGTATTTGTTGTAATCAATGATTGACACAGCTTTTTGGGTAGTAGAACCTCGTTCTACAACATCCATTGTTGCATCAGTGTGGATCGAGCGGAGGATAAAAATATCCTTTTTGTCTTTGTATTTTAGGGCAAGCAGCTCTCCGCTACGAACACCGCCTGACTGCCCCTTTTTGTACTTTTCATTCAACAATGATTGTGGAAACCCCTGGCGGTTTTTACGAATGGTTCAACCAGCCCCTGTGTTATGTTCGACCAAACTTTTAAAAAGGGGTATGCTTGTGTAGTAGTTGTCCACATACAGGTTATGGCCCTTTTCTAGAAATGGGGTAATAAGCTCCCAAACAATTTTTCCACTTGTCCCTAGATAGGGGGGGCATCCTGGTGGGTTTAGTTGGCTATCTTTTCCCTCATAAATGCGAAAAGCTGATGTGTACCCTGTTGCACATTTTATAGAGCTTTATTCCAAACCTTGCTCTTTTAGAAGGAATAAATTGTTTGAAGTGCAGTCTCCCTTTGAATTTTACTATCGACTCATCAATGGAAATGTTTTGCGTGGGGGTGTAAAGTAATAAAAATGTGTCTGACAACGCTTTGATGATCGGCCTGATTTTGTAGAGTCGGTCATAATCTGGGGCACTTCTAGGGAGTCACTGATGGTTATCGTTGAAATGCCAAAATCTCATGAGCATTTCATAACGGGCTCTAGGAAGAATGGCAGAAAAGGCAGGGGAGGTTAGAACGGGACGGGTGGACCAGTATAATTGAATGCTCGGTTTTTTAACAAGCCCCATGGCAAATGTGAGGCCTATAAATTTCTTCATTTCATCAATATCTGTTGGCCTCCATGAATTTTGCCTGGCATAATAGGAACGGGGAATCTGAGAGATGAATTGGGAAGCATATAAATTAGTTTGGAAAACAATATGTTCCAGCAAATCATTTGTTAGAAATAAGTAAAAAAAATTAATTGGTCCAAAACCTTCCACCTTCACACCTGGGGTGGCATTAGTCAGGGATGAATGGCGTACCGTAATTTGAAGCCTCCCATCCCATAAATGCTACATCTAGTGCCAAACTCTCTTGTAGGTTGGCATGCGCCTCTTCACTAAAACGAGGCATGTCGCTTGTACTGGGCATCGTGCCCTGATTTGGAGATGTTTCTCCAACAGCCCTCTCTACCTGTCCTGGTCCTTGTAATTTTTGAGGATGAATCAGAATGACCGCTAGACTCAGAGCTGTCACTTTTGCTAAGAGCAAAACCCTAAAATAGTCATCGCCATCTGACAAGACACTATCTTCACTGTCAGAACATAAAAGGGCATACGCTTCCTCTGCAGAATAAAATTGACCGCCCATTTTATTACGTTTATATTTTTATACGTAAAGGTATATAAACGTAAATGGTATGAAATTAGTTAATTTAATTAGAACAAATTAATTGCCACAACAAATTAATTGACTGGCACAGCACTTCCTATCAAATTGATTACTAATATAACTTATACTACCCTAACCGTCACCCTAAATTATTACTAACTATACCCTAATAATTATTATTACTAACTACCCTAATACTAAAACCTAGCACTATACTCTAACCCTATATCCTACCTAACAAGGCAGATTAATGGGATTGGGGGAATTTGTTATATGGTGTTTTTTCACTGTCTCTCCTCGTTTGCTCTCTGACAGAACAGCAGAGGGAGACAGAGTAGGTTACGGGGGAAAGTTTGTTGCTACAACAAACTTTCCCTGCGATGGCCATGATTGGTTATCATGACCATCACATGAACGGGACCTGAACCAATCAGGTCCCGATCATGTCTCCGGGACCAGAGGCACTGTCTCTCCTCTGTCTGCTCTCTGATAGAACAGCAAAGGGAGACAGAGTAGGTTACGGGGGAAAGTTTGTTGCTACAACAAACTTTCCCTGCGATGGCCATGATTGGTTATCATGACCATCACATGTTCGGGACCTGAATAAATCAGGTCCCGATCATGTCTCTGGGACCAGAGGCAGGTGACAGCAGTGCGATCCGGGTGTCAGCGCTACTCTGAGACACCCGGATCGCGCTTTTAACACCCACCGTGAATTCACGTTGGCGCTGCACAGAGCCCAGCAAGTGCCGACGTGAATTTACTGTGGAAGCGGTTAAAGAGTGTGAGATGAATATGTAATCTATTCTTGAGTACTTCTTATGAACCGCAGAGAAGGAGGAGTAGTCTTTGCCCGATGGGTCTGGGTCCTCCATACATATACCAGGTGAGCTTCTGCCAGTATTTGCTTTATCGATTTGAGCTTTTTATATACAATGGTAGAGGAATTGTTTGTGTCAAATGAGGGTTGCAGCGGTGTATTAAAATCCCCTCCAAGTATCAATTCTCCTTCCTTAAAGCTATCTAATTGTAGGGATATTTTGTTCAAAAATGTATCCTGTGATATATTGGGCGCATATATGTTGGCAAGTGTGAGTAGTTTACCGTACACTGTTCCCTTAAGGAAAACAAATCTGCCTTCTTGGTCTGAGATGACCTCTTTAACCCCCTTAACGCACCAGTACGTCCTGCATTGAAGTGCTTTAAGGCACAGGGACGTACCGGTGCATCCTGGCTAAAAACTGTCACCCTGTCAAATGACAAGGTGACAGAACTGTGCTGTCAACTTTTTATGACAGTTGACCGGCACAGTAAGACGGCAGGGGACCATTCACAGCGGTCTCCTGCCGGCGATCGCTGTGATCGGTCAGTCAAAGCAGACTGACCAATCACAGCTCCATGACGTAAGGTATGTGATGGGTTCAAGCTGAGCCAGCGCTATCACCACCGGTAATCAGATGTCCGGCACCCCTCTGTAACGGCCAGGACCGGAGCTAGGCTCCGATCCGGCCGATTAACCCCTTCGATGCATCGATCAACGCGATCGATGCATCGAAGCGTCTTGTAGCCTGTCGGCAACCACGATGTTTGCCGCAGGTGTCAGCTGTTTGTTACAGCTGACATCGTGCTCTAACGGCCAGGACCGGAGCTAGGCTCCGATCCGGCCGATTAACCCCTTAGATGCAGCTATCGCTGCATCTAAGTGATTAGACCGCACGCTATGGTTGCTAATGACAACCATCGGCACCCGCGGGTGTTCCGATGGTTGCTATGGCAACCGTAGCCTAACAATCGCTTCCTAGTACGGAAGCCTATTAGGCCCCGCCGGGAGGCGAAGCCTAATAGGCTTGCTGTCAGTGAATAGCTGACAACTGTAATACACTGCACTATGTAGGTAGTGCAGTGTATTAGAATAGCGATCAGGGCTTCATGCCTTCAAGTTCCCTAGTGGGACACAAAAAAAAGGTAAAACAAGTTAATAAAAATGTTGTAAAAAAATAAGTTTCATGAAAAAAATAAGTTGCAAAAAACACTAACAGCCTTTTTTCCTATAATAAGTCTTTTATTATAGGAAAAACATAAAAAAAAAGTAAACATATGTGGTATCACCGCGTCCGTAGCGACCCAAACTATAAAAATATCACGCTATTTTACCCGTACGGTGAACACCGTAAATTTTTTTAATAGAAAACGATTCCAGAATCGCTGTTTGTTAGTCACTACCCCTCGCAAAACAGAATAAAAAAAGGGATCTAAAAGTTGCATGTACCCCAAAATGATACCATTAAAAACTGAATAACGTCCCGCAAAAAACAAGCCCTCCCGCAGCTTTTTTGACGAAAAAATAAAAAAGTTATGGCTCTCAGAATCTGGTGACACAAAAAATAAATTTGAAACAAGTGATTTTATCGTGCAGACGCTGCAAAGCATAAGAGAAACGATATACATCTGGTATCGCCGTAATCGTACCGACCCGCAGAATAAAGTAAAATTGTCATTAATAGCGCATGGCGAACGCCGTCAAATTTTTTTTATAAAAAACATCAGAATTGCAGGTTTTTCGTCACCTTGCTTTCCCAAAAAATTAAATACAAAGTGATCAAAAAAAATGGCATGTACCCCAAAATGGTACCAATGAAAACTACAGATTGTCCCGCAACAAATAAGCCCTCACACGGCTCCGGTGGAGAAAAAAAAAAGTTCTGGCTCTCAGAATATGGCGATGCAAAATGTGCAGTGTGTCCAAAAGCGGATAAGATCTGGCACCATTTATCAGTGTGACACCGGCCACATATCTGCGGATTATTATTTATTTACCCCATTATTACACCCTCTTATTATGCCCCTGATGTTCTCCGCACAGATTACATATGCCCCCACATCATAAACTGAAATACCAGCAAAACCTCAAACAAAACTGCCACTAAGCAAAATCCACGCTCCAAAAGCCAAATGGCGCCTCTCCCTAGTGTGCCCCACAGCGTGCCCAACGGGCAGTTTACGTCCACATATATGGCATCGCCATACCCGGGAGAACCCGCTTAACAGTTTGAGGTATTTGTCTTCAGTGGCATGAACTGGGCACAAAATATTGTGCACTAAAATGGCATATAATGGGTTTTTAACAAGAATGGCAAGAACAAAAATATCCAAGAAAATTTTGGCACACTAAAGATAAATTTAATTATATTCTTGAATGTCTAAAATGGGACAAATTAATAAAGAGTTTAAAAACGTGGCTCTGTGTGGAAAATTTGAAAGCAGTCAATGAGACACAAGGCTGGGAGTGATGGGCAATCTGGGCAATAATAACGGGTATCACACCTCATTCCTTTCTTGGTACATACACGACATCTTCTTTGGTGGTACTTTCTTGATTCAGTTGAGGGAATTACAGCAATAAAATGTCGCTCATTGAGTCTTTTGACAGATTCAGATTCTAATGTATGAGAGGGGCCAACATTTGCTAAAACAAGATCCTCAATGACCATTTCATGGTAATCAAGAAAAGTATTAGAATTTCCTGCCTTTTTGTATAACACAAACGAGTTGTATGTGGCAACCTGAAATAGGTAAATAACGAATTTTTTGTACCAGGTATATGATTTTCTTGATACCTGGTATTGCTGTAGAATCTGATCAGCAAGGTCTACTCCCCCCATGTATTTGTTGTAATCAATGATTGACACAGCTTTTTGGGTAGTAGAACCTCGTTCTACAACATCCATTGTTGCATCAGTGTGGATCGAGCGGAGGATAAAAATATCCTTTTTGTCTTTGTATTTTAGGGCAAGCAGCTCTCCGCTACGAACACCGCCTGACTGCCCCTTTTTGTACTTTTCATTCAACAATGATTGTGGAAACCCCTGGCGGTTTTTACGAATGGTTCAACCAGCCCCTGTGTTATGTTCGACCAAACTTTTAAAAAGGGGTATGCTTGTGTAGTAGTTGTCCACATACAGGTTATGGCCCTTTTCTAGAAATGGGGTAATAAGCTCCCAAACAATTTTTCCACTTGTCCCTAGATAGGGGGGGCATCCTGGTGGGTTTAGTTGGCTATCTTTTCCCTCATAAATGCGAAAAGCTGATGTGTACCCTGTTGCACATTTTATAGAGCTTTATTCCAAACCTTGCTCTTTTAGAAGGAATAAATTGTTTGAAGTGCAGTCTCCCTTTGAATTTTACTATCGACTCATCAATGGAAATGTTTTGCGTGGGGGTGTAAAGTAATAAAAATGTGTCTGACAACGCTTTGATGATCGGCCTGATTTTGTAGAGTCGGTCATAATCTGGGGCACTTCTAGGGAGTCACTGATGGTTATCGTTGAAATGCCAAAATCTCATGAGCATTTCATAACGGGCTCTAGGAAGAATGGCAGAAAAGGCAGGGGAGGTTAGAACGGGACGGGTGGACCAGTATAATTGAATGCTCGGTTTTTTAACAAGCCCCATGGCAAATGTGAGGCCTATAAATTTCTTCATTTCATCAATATCTGTTGGCCTCCATGAATTTTGCCTGGCATAATAGGAACGGGGAATCTGAGAGATGAATTGGGAAGCATATAAATTAGTTTGGAAAACAATATGTTCCAGCAAATCATTTGTTAGAAATAAGTAAAAAAAATTAATTGGTCCAAAACCTTCCACCTTCACACCTGGGGTGGCATTAGTCAGGGATGAATGGCGTACCGTAATTTGAAGCCTCCCATCCCATAAATGCTACATCTAGTGCCAAACTCTCTTGTAGGTTGGCATGCGCCTCTTCACTAAAACGAGGCATGTCGCTTGTACTGGGCATCGTGCCCTGATTTGGAGATGTTTCTCCAACAGCCCTCTCTACCTGTCCTGGTCCTTGTAATTTTTGAGGATGAATCAGAATGACCGCTAGACTCAGAGCTGTCACTTTTGCTAAGAGCAAAACCCTAAAATAGTCATCGCCATCTGACAAGACACTATCTTCACTGTCAGAACATAAAAGGGCATACGCTTCCTCTGCAGAATAAAATTGACCGCCCATTTTATTACGTTTATATTTTTATACGTAAAGGTATATAAACGTAAATGGTATGAAATTAGTTAATTTAATTAGAACAAATTAATTGCCACAACAAATTAATTGACTGGCACAGCACTTCCTATCAAATTGATTACTAATATAACTTATACTACCCTAACCGTCACCCTAAATTATTACTAACTATACCCTAATAATTATTATTACTAACTACCCTAATACTAAAACCTAGCACTATACTCTAACCCTATATCCTACCTAACAAGGCAGATTAATGGGATTGGGGGAATTTGTTATATGGTGTTTTTTCACTGTCTCTCCTCGTTTGCTCTCTGACAGAACAGCAGAGGGAGACAGAGTAGGTTACGGGGGAAAGTTTGTTGCTACAACAAACTTTCCCTGCGATGGCCATGATTGGTTATCATGACCATCACATGAACGGGACCTGAACCAATCAGGTCCCGATCATGTCTCCGGGACCAGAGGCACTGTCTCTCCTCTGTCTGCTCTCTGATAGAACAGCAAAGGGAGACAGAGTAGGTTACGGGGGAAAGTTTGTTGCTACAACAAACTTTCCCTGCGATGGCCATGATTGGTTATCATGACCATCACATGTTCGGGACCTGAATAAATCAGGTCCCGATCATGTCTCTGGGACCAGAGGCAGGTGACAGCAGTGCGATCCGGGTGTCAGCGCTACTCTGAGACACCCGGATCGCGCTTTTAACACCCACTGTGAATTCACGTTGGCGCTGCACAGAGCCCAGCAAGTGCCGACGTGAATTTACTGTGGAAGCGGTTAAAGAGTGTGAGATGAATATGTAATCTATTCTTGAGTACTTCTTATGAACCGCAGAGAAGGAGGAGTAGTCTTTGCCCGATGGGTCTGGGTCCTCCATACATATACCAGGTGAGCTTCTGCCAGTATTTGCTTTATCGATTTGAGCTTTTTATATACAATGGTAGAGGAATTGTTTGTGTCAAATGAGGGTTGCAGCGGTGTATTAAAATCCCCTCCAAGTATCAATTCTCCTTCCTTAAAGCTATCTAATTGTAGGGATATTTTGTTCAAAAATGTATCCTGTGATATATTGGGCGCATATATGTTGGCAAGTGTGAGTAGTTTACCGTACACTGTTCCCTTAAGGAAAACAAATCTGCCTTCTTGGTCTGAGATGACCTCTTTAACCCCCTTAACGCACCAGTACGTCCTGCATTGAAGTGCTTTAAGGCACAGGGACGTACCGGTGCATCCTGGCTAAAAACTGTCACCCTGTCAAATGGCAAGGTGACAGAACTGTGCTGTCAACTTTTTATGACAGTTGACCGGCACAGTAAGACGGCAGGGGACCATTCACAGCGGTCTCCTGCCGGCGATCGCTGTGATCGGTCAGTCAAAGCAGACTGACCAATCACAGCTCCATGACGTAAGGTATGTGATGGGTTCAAGCTGAGCCAGCGCTATCACCACCGGTAATCAGATGTCCGGCACCCCTCTGTAACGGCCAGGACCGGAGCTAGGCTCCGATCCGGCCGATTAACCCCTTCGATGCATCGATCAACGCGATCGATGCATCGAAGCGTCTTGTAGCCTGTCGGCAACCACGATGTTTGCCGCAGGTGTCAGCTGTTTGTTACAGCTGACATCGTGCTCTAACGGCCAGGACCGGAGCTAGGCTCCGATCCGGCCGATTAACCCCTTAGATGCAGCTATCGCTGCATCTAAGTGATTAGACCGCACGCTATGGTTGCTAATGACAACCATCGGCACCCGCGGGTGTTCCGATGGTTGCTATGGCAACCGTAGCCTAACAATCGCTTCCTAGTACGGAAGCCTATTAGGCCCCGCCGGGAGGCGAAGCCTAATAGGCTTGCTGTCAGTGAATAGCTGACAACTGTAATACACTGCACTATGTAGGTAGTGCAGTGTATTAGAATAGCGATCAGGGCTTCATGCCTTCAAGTTCCCTAGTGGGACACAAAAAAAAGGTAAAACAAGTTAATAAAAATGTTGTAAAAAAATAAGTTTCATGAAAAAAATAAGTTGCAAAAAACACTAACAGCCTTTTTTCCTATAATAAGTCTTTTATTATAGGAAAAACATAAAAAAAAAGTAAACATATGTGGTATCACCGCGTCCGTAGCGACCCAAACTATAAAAATATCACGCTATTTTACCCGTACGGTGAACACCGTAAATTTTTTTAATAGAAAACGATTCCAGAATCGCTGTTTGTTAGTCACTACCCCTCGCAAAACAGAATAAAAAAAGGGATCTAAAAGTTGCATGTACCCCAAAATGATACCATTAAAAACTGAATAACGTCCCGCAAAAAACAAGCCCTCCCGCAGCTTTTTTGACGAAAAAATAAAAAAGTTATGGCTCTCAGAATCTGGTGACACAAAAAATAAATTTGAAACAAGTGATTTTATCGTGCAGACGCTGCAAAGCATAAGAGAAACGATATACATCTGGTATCGCCGTAATCGTACCGACCCGCAGAATAAAGTAAAATTGTCATTAATAGCGCATGGCGAACGCCGTCAAATTTTTTTTATAAAAAACATCAGAATTGCAGGTTTTTCGTCACTTTGCTTTCCCAAAAAATTAAATACAAAGTGATCAAAAAAAATGGCATGTACCCCAAAATGGTACCAATGAAAACTACAGATTGTCCCGCAACAAATAAGCCCTCACACGGCTCCGGTGGAGAAAAAAAAAAGTTCTGGCTCTCAGAATATGGCGATGCAAAATGTGCAGTGTGTCCAAAAGCGGATAAGATCTGGCACCATTTATCAGTGTGACACCGGCCACATATCTGCGGATTATTATTTATTTACCCCATTATTACACCCTCTTATTATGCCCCTGATGTTCTCCGCACAGATTACATATGCCCCCACATCATAAACTGAAATACCAGCAAAACCTCAAACAAAACTGCCACTAAGCAAAATCCACGCTCCAAAAGCCAAATGGCGCCTCTCCCTAGTGTGCCCCACAGCGTGCCCAACGGGCAGTTTACGTCCACATATATGGCATCGCCATACCCGGGAGAACCCGCTTAACAGTTTGAGGTATTTGTCTTCAGTGGCATGAACTGGGCACAAAATATTGTGCACTAAAATGGCATATACCTGTGGAAATTTGCAATTTTCACTTTGCACCATCCACTGAGCATTCATTTATTATAGAAAAAAAAAACCCTGTGTGGTCAAAATGCTCACTACACCCGTTAATAAAATGCCTTCAGGGGTGCAGTTTCCAAAATGGGGGTCACTACTTGGGGGGTTTGTTTTACTATTTGACCTCAGAGCCCTGCCGTTGTGGGCTAATGCTGCGAAAATCACCAAAATAGGTCTCACATGCGCCTTTCACGCCTAAGCCCTGTCATATATCCAGGCAAATGATAAATGCTTTGAGGGGTGTCGTTTACAAAATGGGGTCACTTCTCAGGGTTTTACACTCTACTCTGGTACCTAAGGGAGCTCTGCAAATGCGACATGGCGCCCCTACACCAGTCCAGCAAAATTGGTGCTCTAAAAGCCACATGGCACTCCTTCCATTTTGAGCTTTGCAATATGCCCAAACAGCAGTTTAGGGCCACACATGGGGTATTGCCGTACTCGGGAGAAATTGGGTAACAAATTATGTGTTGTTTTTTCTAATATTACCCCTTGTGGAAAAAAAATTGGGTGCAAAACTACATATTTTTGGGGGAAAAAAAATAATTTTTCATTTTCACTGCCTCATTCTAATACAATCTATGAAACACCTGTGGGATCAAAATGCTCAGTACACCCCTAGATGATTACCCTGAGGGGTATAGTTTCCAAAATGGAGTCACATCTCAGGGGTTTCTACTGTACGGGTACCTCAGGGGCTCTGCAAATGCGACATGGCGCCCAAAAAACAATCAACCAAAATCTACATGCCAAGTAGCACTCCTGCCATTCTGAGCCCTGTGGTGTATCCAAGCAGCAGTTTATAACCACATATGGGGTATTGCCGTACTCGGGAGAAATTGTTTTACAATTGTTGGGGCGCTTTTTCTCCTTTATTCCTTGTGAAAATGAAAAAAATTCAACATTTTAGTGGAAAGAATGTAGATTTTCATTTTTACTGCATAATTCCAATAATTCAGCAAAAAAACTGTGGGGTCAAAATGCTCACTATACCGCTAGATAAATTCCACGAGGAGTATAGTTTACCAAATGGGGTCACTTTTGCCGAGTTTGCACTATTTTGGCCCCTCAGTGGCTTTGCAAATGTGACATGGGGCCGCAAACCATTCCAGCAAAACTTGAGCTCCAAAAGTCAAATGGCGCTCCGTCCTTTCTAACTTCCGCCATGTGTCCAAACAGCAGTTTATTACCACATATGGGGTATTGCTTTGTTCAGAAGAGTTTGCTTTACAAATATTGGGGTGTTTTTTTTCCTTTATCTATTGTAAGAATGAAAAAATCTGAGCTAAAACGACATTTTATTAGAAAAAAAAATTAGATTTTCAATTTCACGGCATAATTCCCATAAGTTCAGCAAAAACCGTGTAGGGTCAAAGTGCTAACTATACCTCTTGAAAAATTCCTTGAGGGGTGTCGTTTCCAAAATGGGGTCACTATTGGGGAGTTTCCACTGTTATGGTCCCTCCAGGGCTTTGCAAACACGACTTGGCACCGAAAACCATTCCAGCAAAATCTGCGCTCCAAAATCCAAATGGCCCTCGTTCCCTTCTGAGCCCTGCCGTGGGTCCAAACAGCAGTTTATTACCACATGTGGGGTATTGCCGTAATCGGGAGACATTGCTTTACAAATGTTGGGGTGCTTTTTCTCCTTTATTCCTTGTAAAAACTAAAACATCGTGTGTTTTTTCAGAAAAAAAGTAGATTTTCATTTTCACAGACCAGTTCCAATAAATTTAGCAAAAAACCTGTGGGCTAAAAATGCTAACTATACCTCTTGAAAAATTCCTTGAGGGGTGTAGTTTCCAAAATAGGGTCACTTTTGGGGGGTTTCCACTGTTTTGGCACCACAAGACCTCTTCAAACCTGACATGGTGCCTAAAATATATTCTAATAAAATAGAGGCCCCAAAATCCACCAGGTGCTCCTTTGCTTCTGAGGCCGGTATTTCAGTCCATTACCACACTAGGGCCACATGTGGGATATTTCTAAAAATTGCAGCATCTGGGCAATAAATATTGAGTTGCATTTCTTGGGTAAAACCTTCTGTGTTACAGAAAAAACTGTATTACAAATGAATTTAGTAAAAAAAAAAATTAAATTTGTAAATTTCACCTCTACTTTGCTTTATTTCCTGTGAAATGCCTAAAGGGTTTAAAAAAATTCTGAATGTGGTTTTGAATACTTTGAGGGGTGCAGTTTTTAAAATGGGGTGTTTTATAGGTTGTTTCTAATATATAAGGCCCTCAAAGCCACTTCAGAACTGAACTGGTCCCTGAAAAAATAGCCTTTTGACATTTTCTTGAAAATGCGAGAAATTGCAGCTAAAGTTCTAAGCCTTGTGAGGTCCTAGAAAAATAAAAGCACGTTCAAAAAACGATGCAAACATAAAGTAGACATATGGGAAATGTTAACTAGTAAATATTTTGTGTGGTATTACGATCTGTTTTACAAGCAGATACATTACAATTTAGAAAAATGCAGATTTTTGCAAATTTTCTCAAAATTTTGGTGTTTTTTACAAATAAATATTGAATTTAACGACGAAATTTTTTCTGTATCATAGAGTACAACATGTCACGAGAAAACAGTCTCAGAATCGCTTGGATAGGCAAAAGCATTCCGGAGTTATTACACATAAAGTGACACATGTCAGATTTGCAAAAATCGGCTGTGTCCTGGAGGCCAAAACAGGCTGTGTCCTTAAGGGGTTAAAGATAAAAGGTGTGTTCTTGTTTATCATTATTGCTACCCCTTTGGATCTCTTCAGATGCGAGGAAGGGTTGTACCATTTTGTAAAGGTTCTGTTCTTAGTAAGAGAAGTGTAACTCTTTTTGAAGTGTGTTTCCAGAATGTAAGCGATGTCAATTTTTTCCTTTTCTAAAAATGTAAGTATCTGGAGCCTTTTTTGAGGATGTTGATGCCCTTGACGTTGTAAGAAGCTATCCTGAGTTTAGCCATATTCAATATCTATATATAGATGAGGGAGTTGCCTCATCAGAGACATAACTGGGGGAGGGGATGTGAACTTGGATGTCAAGAAGGTGTGAAGCATATGTGGAAACATATGCTTATTAATTTTGAACCAAAGATATGCTGCCAGTGAGGTGTAAGTGGAAATGATCCGCACCTTACTGGAGAAATAAGCAACAATCATTATCCCGGGGGCGGGAGTGACCGTTTTGGAACAAGTAAGTGATCAAAATAGGCCTATTTGTGTACAATAGGAGAGTGTTCTCCCAAGTCAAAATTTACATTTATATAAAACAGAAGTATCAAATATAAACAGTATTATAACTGGTTTGTAAATTTCTAAACCTTTGACAATAATAATAGGCAGGTTCAGTCCTGTAGCCATCTGTCTTTTCTTCTTGGGGTTTTTCCTGTATCTGGATCATTTTTTTTCAGTTTTTCCAATTTCTTGGGTGTAACTGTCTCCCAGTATTCCGGTTTAGGGAGTTGTGGTAGATTAAGTTGTTCTTCAGTGTTAGTCCAGTCAGGGATTTGTATGTGGTTCAGGTCGAGCTTGTTCAAAGCAAATTCGAGATCTGGAGTTTTTATGATTAATGTTTTGGTGTTCAGAGTGATCGCTAAGCCAAATGGAAACATCCATCTGTATGGAGTATTTCTGTCTCTAAGAACTTTGGTGAGTGGTTGGAGCGGACGTCTCAATTCAAGTGTCAGTTTAGAAAGGTCTTGATAGATCAGTACTTCATTTTCCTCATATTCTATTTTTAAGGCGTATCTTGCTTTGTGAAGGATCTCTTCTTTTGTTTTAAAACATTGAAGACAACACAGAATGTCTCTAGGTTTGTCGTTTCCCACAGATTTAGGTCTGAAAACTCTATGGGCTATTTCAATGCCAATATCATTGTTTCCATCTTTGCCTAATAGTTAGTTGAAAATCTGACTCAGGATGTTTGGTATTTCTTTGTCCAACCCCATTCTGTGATTCCTCTGATCCGGAGATTATTTTTCCTGGATCTATTTTCCAGGTCATCTATGTGGAGCTTTTGTGAATACATTTATTTTTGCCTTTCTGTTAAGATCTCTGACACTTTTTCTGAGTGTGTGATGACCTGTGAACAAGTTTCTTCTAGAGTTTAGCTTTTCGAAAAAGCTTGTGTTACATCATTGCGCATTTCTGTAAGTTCTTCTTTCATTGTTTGCATAAACTCTTTAAACATGTTCCTAATACAATCGGTAGTAGAGAGAGCTTGTATGTATTCTCAAATAGTTTTGGTTCTTTGGTTATCGTTTCTTCTTCATCACTGTCAGATCAATTGCCAGAGGCAAAATTATCGCTTGGTTTATCTGGATTTGCATTTTCTTTTAGTCCTGAAGCATGAGGACCATCAAAGGTCAATTTTTTATTAGTTTTACTGGAGTTTTACTGGAGGTTTTTGGGAGTTTTACTGTTCCTGGTCTGGTCTTCGTTGTATATCTTTGAAGGTTTACCCATAAAGATCTGTTTCCTAGTGTAACTTGTTGGGAGAAATATTCAGCTTTTACAGCATTAAGATTTTATTTGTAGGTCCAGTGTTGTATGTCTTCTGTTGTAGAAAATAGTGAGATCCTTCATTTTTTTTTTATAAAAATGCCTTCTGTAAGAATGGTGCTGCTGTTGGTTGCGTTATAACCTAATCTGAGGAGTCAGGGGCGATATCCTGGATAATTTCTCCTTGTTTTTGTATTTTTGTTTTTTCTTTCCAAAAGGCGGAGAGTTTATCTTTTATTGATTTTCTGGATCTGCTTCTAATGAGATCTAATTCAGTCCACAGTATTATCTCCCAATTAGGTTAAAGCAAGTTGGTATGCTGTTGGTAATAGACCGTTCCTATTTTGTCTGTTAAAACACTCCTCGTGTTTCCAGTTCTCTATGAGTCTTCTCAGTGTGCCGCCTGTCTGTCTTCAAATCACAGATAGTAGTGAACTTGGAGGATGAGTAACAGTACAGACTTTAATAACGGGTTATAGCAGGGAAGTTTATGTTCCTGAAGGTAGTGAGTCTGTCTTCCCCTTGTAAGTAGTGGTTGTTTCCATGTATATGTTTTTTCTAGGTGTAGGTTATGCTGGTGTGGAATATTTCCTGCTGAGGCTGACCCTGCTGTCCTTGCTTGCAAGTGTACTGAACGGGGAGGCAGCTCAAAAGATTGAGGCTGTGGCTTTACTGGAGTCGCTAGGCCTCAGCTTTAAGTTTAGAGTTTATAATAATTGTGGGACAGACCGGGCCACCCACCTCCACTTCCAGTTTCTGTATAGGATAGTCCTGGTTTAATGTGGCTGATGGGGCAAGATGTATGAAGCCCATGCTGATGTATTCAGGCTTCTATGCACATCTACAGTGAGAGGGCTAAAATGGCAGCCGTGCCTCCAAGTCCCCTTGTTGTGAAGCAAAAGGGGATTTTAAAAGTACTCACATGCACCCAGGTAGTTGGTGGAGGTAGCAGAAAGGCCCTGGACCTTGTCCCTTCAGTCTTTAGCATCAGAGGTTCCGGAGGAAGCAGGCTGCGGGACTCGCGTATGGAGGAAGTCACTAATTTAGGCCGCGGCTTCAGTGTGGTAAGTAGGCTGCAAAAAATTATTTTTTCAGATTAAGCCAATTTTGGGCTTAAATTGTGTGGCAGGTGATGCTCTTGCTGTCTGTTGCCTCAAAACCCGCAATACAGAAATGTAGAGGGGAGGATTGCTCTGGATACAATCTGCTTCCTGAGGGCTCATTTAAAACGGACAGGCATCTGCTAGGCCATGCATCTGGCATGACCTAGCAGGCATTCACTACAGGCAGACCTGGGAGCCTTTATTAGGCCCCCGGGTGCCATCGGAGACACAGACACTCGGCGATCTTATCGCCGAGTGTCAGTGGGATGAGAGGGAGCTCCCTCTCTCCAAAACAACTCAGATGTGGCGCTCGCTATTGAGCGCCGCATCTGAAGGGTTAAACGGGTGAGATCGATACTTATATCGATCTCACCTGTTCGAGCAGGGATGCCCCCAGCCCTCAGCTACCTCTGGTAGCATGTACTCCTAACAATTCCGGAGATGGCAGATTTACCAACCCGGAATTGGAGGTGCAGAGATGCGTAACTCTCCCCAGTCGCCAAAAATCTGAAAGAGAATAAAATTAGTACAAAGAGCAATCACGTATATACACCGCATTCCAAATTATTATGCAAATGTTATTTTTCGCTGATTTTCCTAAATAGTCGATGCAAATGACAGTCTGTATTATCTTCAAGCCATCAACCGTTGGAGTATAATGCGAATTTTATTGAACAAATCTCCTAATGATAACAGATTTTTTTTTTAGAAGTAAAAAACTCAAAATGCACTGTTTCACATTATTATGCACAACAGAGATCAAAACATTTTAAAGGTTGTAAAGAGAACTAAAATGGTCATTTGTTGAATTTGCAGCATCAAGAAGTCATATTTAAAGAAATCAAAAGCTCTTTCAATCAAAAAAAACTTAACAGGCCAAGTTACATGTTAACATAGGACCCCATCTTTGATATCACCTTCACAATTCTTGCATCCATTGAATTTGTGAGTATTTGGACAGTTTCTGCTTGAATATCTTTGCAGGATGTCAGAATAACCTCCCAGAGCTTCTGTTTTGATGTGAACTGCCTCCCACCCTCATAGATATTTTGCTTGAGTATGCTCCAAAGGTTCTCAATAGGGTTGAGGTCAGGGGAACATGGGGGCCACACCATGAGTTTGTCTCCTTTTATGCCCATAGCAGCCAATGACACAGAGGTATTCTTTGCAGCATGAGATGGTGCATTGTCATGCATGAAGATAATTTTGGTACGGAAGGCACGGTTCTTCTATTTGTACCACGGAAGAAAGTGATCAGTCATAAACTCTACGTACTTTGCAGAGGTAATTTTCACACCGTCAGGGACCCTAAAGGGGCCTACAAGCTCTCTCCCCATGATTCCAGCCCAAAACATGACTCCGCCACCTCCTTGCTGACGTCGCAGCCTTGTTGGGACATGGTGGCCATTCACCAACCATCCACTACTCCATCCATCTGGACTATCCAGGGTTGCACGGCACTCATCAGTAAACAACATGGTTTGAAAATGAGTCTTCATGTATTTCTGAGCCCACTGCAACCGTTTCTGCCTTGTGAGCATTGTTTAGGGGTGGCCGAATAATTACTTTATGCACACTTGCAAACCTCTGGAGAATCCTACACCTTGAGGTTCGCGGGACTCTAGAGGCACCAGCGGCTTCAAATACCTGTTTGCTGCTCTCCTAATCCTATTAATTTGTCTGGCAGAAACCTTCCTCATTATGCCTTTATCTGAACAAACCCGTCTGTGCTCTGAATCAGCCACAAATCTTTTCACAGTACAATGATCACCCTTAAGTTTTCTTGAAATATCCAATCTTTTCATACCTTTTCCAAGGTATTGCACTATTTCACGCTTTTCGGCAGCAGAGAGATCCTTTTTCTTTCCCATATTGCTTGAAACCTGTGGCCTGCTTAATAATGTGGAACGTCCTTCTTAAGTAGTTTTCCTTTGATTGGGCACACCTGGCAAACTAATTATCACAGGTGTCTGAGATTGATTACAATGATCCAAAGAGCCCCAAGACACAATACCATCCATGAGTTTAATTGAAAAACTAATAATTAATAATAATTAGATGGTCAAGAAGGCAAAACAAACCAAAAAGATATGTAAAAAAAACAACTCACCGCAACGTGATAAGCAGCCTCTCCGTAAGACTGATGGCCCTCCTCATGGTGGTGTGCTGGCACATCAGATGGCACTGTAGGATCCCATTCAGCCTATCAAATGCGCTGATAGACAATCTACAGAAATCCCAAAACTCAGGATAGCTGTAAAGAAAAATCACAATGGATTAAGCATTTTTTGGTTTATTAAATTACATTTTAGTTTTTCATTCGCCACTATCAAACAGCCATAACAACGCCCCCTGTAGACAGTGTCACAGCCCACTTGTGGATAGCGCCCCCCACCTCCCCCTTGTAGATAGCGCCATACAGACCCCACTGTAGATAGCGCCATACAGCCAAATAAAACAAAAAAAAACGTTATACTCACCTAGGCGATGAACTGAGCTGATCCACAACATCAACGGGATCCTTGCATAGACCAGCGTGATGTAGCGATGTCATCACGCCGGCCTTCGCAGGGATCCTGTCTCTACGCATGATAAAGAATGCATTACAAACATGACCTCCAGCCTATGGCAGATCAGGGAGATTCCTCCCTGCTATGCCATACTGTTTAATAGTATCTGCGTCCAAGGACACAGATACTATTCAATGTAGCGTGGCCACTGCTGTAACAGCCATATCAGCTGCTAGTGAAGTCTCCGGGCATGGGGGGGGGGGGGGGCCTGTGCTGGTGGGCGGCACAGGCACCCTCATGCCTTGTGCCCCGTAGCAGCTGATATGGTTGTTACAGTGCTAGTTACACCCCTGCTAATTTTTTTACAGTTGCAACTAGAAAAAATACAACAACTCACCATCGTAGTTCTGCATACAGCTGTCCAATGTGTCCCCTCTGTTGCCGCAGTTCATTAATGGGGGATACCCAATAACGACGGTGCCATTCTCTCCGTTGTTCTTCCTCCTGTGAAAAATAGAAATCAATTAATTGAACAGAAATTAATGCTTTGTCTAAATTTGACTAATGGAGGGTAGAAAAAGTGTTGGTCAAAATTTACCTGACGCAACCTACGCCGACGCACAATGTTGATCACCACCTTCATGAGGAGGCGCATCTCACGCCTCCTCACCTTTATTCTTGGCTGTGGTAAGGCCCCACTTCTGCCCTGTTCTGGATTTTGGTCCATCTTTATTTTTAATACTAAGAGATTCTTCTTCCTCTAGCACTACTGTGCATAAAATGGCGCCTAGGAGGAGGATGGGTGGAGTTTTCATAGCCCTCTTGGGAAGTACAACCTCCAGAGGGATGTCTTAGAAAAAACGCGTCTATTGCAAAAAAAAACGCTTACAAAAAACAGAGCTGATTTTACAGGCGAAATTTCCGCCTGCAAAAAAACTCAGTGTGAATATACCCTTAAAGGAAGTCCTCTTTCTGCAAGGAACATTATAACCGAAAGGGACCTTTTTAAGACCTTACGCCAGTAAAAAATTTTCACTTTCCTTTTGAATCACTATCTGACGATTAACCCTATGAGCTACTCACTACTGATAAGGTAGCTTACTTATGGGTTTCACTACATTCATGTGCTCAGCATGTTTCCAATCATTAAAGCCATTGGTGAAGGCACCACACTTGCTATTTATCAGTTTACAAGGAAGATAGTATAATTTGCCTTCAGATGGTGAATAGTATAGCCAATTTTGCATTGGAATTTCATTCGTTTTTGGGTTTAAATGTGTAAAGTACAATTTATTACAGTATTGGTAATGCTTTCCATTTGTAAGCACTGGCACAGCAGACTTGGTAAAATCTGCCTCAGAGTGCTGAAAACGAACTTTTCCAATGCAATATTCTTGCATTTCTTTTGAAATTTGATCACTCCACACCCAATATCTGTTGAATACTCTATAATGTTTACCCCTTCCTGAGCACACCCATTAAGTTCTGTCACTTCTTCAGTGTTCATTTCTAAATCAGCATCAGATGTTTCTGACAATGTATGTATACAATCTGAGTCAAAAGACTGATAGGATAATCATTGTTATACGCCACGGTCAGTAGCGTCCGCTGCATCTAAGTGGTTAAGACAGGGAGGGGGCTCCCTCTGAACGATCGCGGGGTGCCAATCGTTGCTATGGCAACCAGGAAGCCTAACAATGGCCAACTGGTCGGTCATGTATGGAAGCCTATTAGGTCCTGCCAAAGACAATAAAAAATTACAATTACATAAGTAGTTCAGTGTATTGTACAGGGGATCAGAAGATCAGGCCTTTAAGTCCCCTAGTAAGTGTAAAAAAAACTTGTTTTAGAAAAATAAATACAAGTTTTAAGTAATAAAAACAATAATCACCTTGTTTCCTTGATCAAGTGCTTTATAATTAGAAAAAAATAAAATAATAAAACTATACATAATAGGTATTGCCACATTCGTATCGGCCTGAGCTATAAAAATATCATATTATTTATCCCACACGTTGAACACTGTAGAAAAATAACAAAACAATAACATAAAAAAACAATGGCAGAATTTCCGTTTTGGTCAACTAGTCTCCAAAACAAATGGAATAAAAAGTGATCAAAAAGTCGCATGTACCCCAAAATGTTCACTACACCACATGATACATTTCGTAAAGGGGTTTGGTTTCCCAAATGGGGTCACTACTGGGGATTTTACTGTACTGGTACCTCAGCTCAATGCAACATGGCGTAAAAAAAACTATTTTGTAAAAGGGGCTCTTCAAATGCCACCAGAAACCAATTCAGGAAATCTGTGCTGCAAAATCCAAATGGTGCTCCTTCCTTTTTGCTGTGTGTCCAAACAGCAGTTTATTACCACATATGGGTAATTTCTGTACTCAGGAGAAAATGCTCTACAAATATTGGGGTGCATTTCCCCTTTAGTCCTTGTGAAAATGAAACATTTGAGCTAAAACGACATATTATTGGCAAAAAATGTTGTACAGTCCAATCCTAATAAATTTTTCTGAAACACCTGTGGGGTCAAAATGGTCACTGCACCCCAGATGGATTCCTTACGGAGTGTAGTTTCCTAAATGTTGTCACTTTTTTGGGGTTTCCACTGTACTGGTACTTCAGGGGCTTTGCAAATGCGACATGGCATCAGAAAACCATTCCAGCAATATCTGCGCTCAAAAAATAAAAAGCGCTCCTTCTCTTCTAAACGCTTCCATGTGACCACTCATAGGGTATTGCCATGCTCATGAGAAATTGCCTAACAATTTTGGGGTGCTTTTTCTCCTGAATTCCTTCTATAAATGAGAAATTTTGAGCTAAAACTACATATTATTTGAAAAAATATATTTTTTAAATCTCACGGCCCAATTCTAATAAATTCTATGAAAAACCTGTGTGGTCAAAATGCTCACTACAACCCTAGAGACATTCCTTGAGGGGTATAATTTCCAAAATTGGGTATATCTAATGTTTTGGCACCTCAATGCCTTTTGAAACATGAATTGGTGCCTGGAAAACATCCTAATAAAAAGGAGACCCCAAAATCCACTGGGTTCTCCTTCAATTGTAAGGCCTGTGTTTGATTCCAGTAGCATACTAGGGCCACATGTGGGATATTTAAAAAAAAGCAGAATCTGTGTAATAAATATTGAGTTGTGTTTTTCTGTTATCACCTGCTGTGTTATTAAAATAAATTGATTAAATTGAAAATCTGCCCGAAAATAATTTGTACATTTTACATCAAATTTTCTCTAATTCCTGGGAAATACCTAAAGGGTTAACAAACTTCCAAAATGCTGTTTAAATACGTTGAGGGGTGCAGTAAAATGGGGTTACTTATGAGCGGTTTCTAATATATAGACCCCTCAAAGCCACTTCAAAACTGAAGTGGTGCCTAAAAAAAATATGTTTTGCAAATTTTGTTTAATATTTGAAAAACTGCAAGTAAGCGTATAAGCCTTATAACGTCCTGAAAATAACATTTAAAAAAATAAATAAAAATGGCTACAAGATATATAGTAAACGAAATAATTTATTTACTAATTTGTGTGGTACCATTATCTATTTTAGAAGCAAAGGATTTCAAATGTAGGAAAATGTTAATTTTTCAAAATTTTCTCTACAGTTTTGATTTTTTTTTTTATAAATAAAGAGTAAAAATATCGACCAAAATTTACCACTAACATAAAGAACAATGTTACGAAAAAGCAGTCTCAGAATTACTTGCATTAGTAAAAGCATTCCAGAGTTATGACTGCTCGTCGGCAACGCTCTGGCTGGGTATTCCGCTCCTAGACAGGGGCTCCGTCTAGGAGCTGAATCCCTGGCCGGAGCGTCGGCAGAGCTCTGGCCAGGAATTCCGCTCCTAGACGGGGGAGCGGAATCCCTGGCTATTGGTGAATTTTGGGTTCAGTTCGAATT
The DNA here is from genome assembly GCF_050947455.1 of Rhinoderma darwinii. Lineage (NCBI taxonomy): Eukaryota > Metazoa > Chordata > Amphibia > Anura > Rhinodermatidae > Rhinoderma > Rhinoderma darwinii. The sequence goes on from NW_027461671.1 coordinate 72,387, forward strand.
AATTTGGACCGAACTGAACTTTTTGCAGAAATTCCATGAACTTGCCAACTTTTTAAAAGTTCGCTCATCTGTAGTCACCAATATTAAGTCTTGGATAATCCCTTTAGCATAATATAATTTACTTGCATCCTCTCAAATGACCCTTTTAATCTATTTTTAATTCTTATTTTAGCTAGAGAATGGTATCGTCAACAAGAACTAGACAAGGAAGACAACATATGATGTGCCAAGTGTTTTTTTTTTTCCTTTTTTACGCTATATTCAGTGGTAAAATTCATACTAAATGTGAATTCTTTAACCCCTTCCCGCTCCATGATCGATATATTTCTCACGAGCCAAGGTCACTTTGTGCTCCATAACAAATATATCCGTGGTGGAGATTGCGTTGGCACAGCCAGTGTACCCGTGCGATTAGCGCAGGAGCCCAGCTGGCACACACAACCAATCCTGCCGCAACTGCCCAGGACAGATAATTCCGATCCCTGGCAGTTTAACCCTTTAGATACTACAGTCAATAGTGACAGTGGCATCTAATCTTTTAGGCAGAGGGAAGGGGTTCCCTCTATTAGCTCCTCGGTCCCCGCAATGCATCGATGGTAAAATGAAAAAGTTATGGCTCTCAAGATGAGGATGAAAAAAATCGAATCAGTATGCATCATCCTGAAGGCCAAAATAGGCAACATCTTTAACCCCTAAATGACACGGCCTAGTATGATACTTAACCTCTTCACGCGCTGCGCCGCAACTGTACGTCCTGCAGAGGGCTTGCTTCCCGCACCAGGACGTACAGTTGCGGAGCGGTTCCCGGCGCACACTGTCCTAACGGACAGTGTCCGGGAACCGGGAGGTCAGCTGTCCCTGAAAGCTGACACTCTAGTCTTGCCAGTCAGCGGACCATCGCCGCTGATTTCAGCAATTAACCCCATAAATGCGGCGACCGATTGCGATCGTCGCATTTAAGGGGTTTGAAGCACATCGGCAGCCCCCACGAAGTGATTGTGGGGGCTGCCAATGCTTGTCGTGGCAGTTGGAGGCCAGACAATGGCCTCCGGGTTCCCATGTACGGAAGGCTCTGAGGAGCATCCTCCGGCCGGTCATCCTAGGCTTCCTGTCAGTGTGACTGACACGTCACAATGACAGTTAGAATACATTACACTACGTAGGTAGTGTAATGTACTCTAGCAGCGATCAAAGCTGCAAGTCTAAGTGTCCCCTAGTGGGACAAGTAAAAAAAGTAATAAAAATGCTTTAAAAAAAGTGTAAAAATAAAAGTTATACGTTATATATACAAAAAATGCTTTTTTTCCTATAATAAGAATTTCATTATAGGAAAAAAATGAACACGTTAAAAAAAGTACACATATTTAGTATCGCTGCGTTCGTAATGGCCCAACTATAAAACTATAATGTTATTTTTCCCGCACGATAAACACCCCTAAAAAAATCAATAATAAACTACACCAGAATCGCTATTTTTTGGTCACCACCCCTCCCAAAATAGAGAATAAAAAGTGATCAAAAAGTTGCATGTACCCTAAAATAGTACCGATAAAAACTACAACCCGTCCCGCAAAAAACAAGCTTTTTTGACTAAAAAACTTATGGCTCACAGAAAATAAATTATTTTATAAAAAAGTGATTTTATTGCGCAAATGCTGCAAAACATAAAAAAAAACTATATACATATGGTATCGCCGTAATCGTACCAACCCGCAAAATAAAGTAAAACTGTCATTTATAGCACACGGTGAACGCCACTAAAAAACATTGTGAGAATTGCTTGTTTTTGGTCACCCGGCTTGCAAAATTTTTTAATAAAAACTGATGAAAAATATTGCATAGTAAAAGCTAGTGGAAAAAGGACGGATCCTTGAGGGCGCTGCTACACTTAAGATAAATACAGGGACGTGAAGATGAATAATCAGGTAAGCAGAGAAAGTGTTCAGCCATTTAATAGGATTAATACAGTGGCAACACGTTTCAATGCTGGATTAGCATCTTCCTCAGGCCATAAAACACCCGCATTTTACACCGTCTTATATACTATAGTGCAGTTAAAAAAGCCGCCAGAAAGACGGAGGTCAAAGGGTGACTATGACGTCATTATCAGGAAGAAGAATAGCGTCCCTTACAAACAAATTACATTTAACAAAACAGAAATAAAATTATGCACAATGTATCACTGGACGATACTTTTAAAATATGCTTGACCCGTTAAGCAATTAAAATCTTTCATTAATAGACCGGATTAAAAATAAATTTAAAAGGATTAATAATACCTGCAGCAGAATAATATCAAGTTTTGGAATCAATAAGTACGCTATTAAGAAGGATGGAGGGGACAAAAAAGGGACAAATTTAAAATTTGCATTGTTCATATTATATTAAGAACCTGACTAAAAGTGCGCCGCTGGTTGCTAGGTAACGCAGGCGACACCATTAAGCATCCCTGGAGTCCAGGCAACTACACACGGCTGCAGAAGTCAACAAGGAGCAGAAGAAAAAAGAAAGCAAAATCATGGACAGAGCTCATTAAAAGTAAGTCATTTACCCCTTACTAAATTTACATGTATATATTAATCAAGAGATGATTCTGATAAGTCGTTCAAACCTTCAGTTTAAATATCCAATAGTTCTCTCGTTGCTTTAATTTACAAAATCTATTCGCGACATTAGGGGAGATGTGTTCTGTAGGGGTAATGGTAATACTGTTGAACTGGCTATTATGTACAGAAGAAAAATGCCGAGAGACACTGTGCTTAACCCGTTAGTGACCGGCCCATCGTGTTTTTACGTCGGTCACTAACGGGCCTTATTCCGATGCCATAGGCTTTTTACGTCGCGGCATCGGAATAAGTAAACAGAGCAGGGAGCCAGAGGCAGCTGAGGGCTGGGAGCGTCCCTGCTCTGCCGGGTGAGTTCAATATCAGTATCGATCTAGCCCGTTTAACCCCTCAGATGCGGTGCTCAATAGCGAGCACCGCATCTGAGTGGTTTTGGAGAGAGGGAGGGAGCTCCCTCTCTCCCCACCGACACCCGGCGATAAGATCGCCGAGTGTCTGTGTCTCTAATGGCAGCCGGGGGCCTAATAAAGGCCCCCAGGTCTGCCAGTAATGAATGCCTGCTAGATCATGCCGCAGGCATGACCTAGCAGATGCCTGTCCGTTTTAAACGGACAGGCATAATACACTGCAATACAGAAGTATTGCAGTGTCTTATAATAGCGATCGGAAGATCGCATAGTGAAGTCCCATAATGGGACTAGTAAAAAAGTTTAAAAAAAAGTTTAATAAAGTTAATAAAAAAAAAATGTGAAAAAAAATGAAAAACCCACTTTTTCCCCTTACGAAATGCTTTACTATTAAAAAACCAAAATACAGTTAAAAAGTTACACATATTTGGTATCGCCGCGTCCGTAACGACCCTGACTATAAATCTATTACATTACTTAACCCGCACGGTGAATGTCGTAAAAAATTTAATTAAAAACTACGGAAAAATTGCTGTTTTCTGTGAATACTGACTTTAAAAAAATGTGATTAAAAAGTGATCAAAAAGTCGCATTTACTCCAAAATGGTACCAATAAAAACTAAAAGTCTTCCCGCAAAAAACAAGTCCTCATACAACTGCATCGGCGAAAAAATAAAAACGTTACGGCTCTTCAAATATGGAGGCACAAAAACAAATAATTTTGAAAAAAAAAAGCCTTTTTACTGTGTAAAAGTAGTAAAACATACAAAAACTATACAAATTTGGTATCGTTGCAATCATAACAACCCGCTGAATAAACTTATTGTGTTATTTATACTACACGGTAAACGGCGCAGATTTAGGACGCACAAAAGAGTGGCGAAATTTCAGATTTTTTTCTATTCCACCCCCAAAAAAAGTTAATAAAAGTTAATCAATAAATAATATGTACCTCAAAATGGTGCTATTAAAAAATACAACTTGTCCCGCAAAAAACAAGACCTTATACAGCTATGTCGACGCAAAAATAAAAACGTTATAGCTCTTGGAATGCGACGATTCAAAAACTTAAAAAATAGCTCATTAAGGTCATTAAGGTCTAAAATAGGCTGGTCATTAAGGGGTTAAGAAAACATGTATTGACATTGAATCTGTTTGTTTATCCTGGTGCGTAAACATTGTGTTGTTCGACCTACATATTGTAAGTGACCTTTCGGTCATATAACCTCCGGGATATGTCTAACCACCCCAGAACCTAACTCCGCTTAGTGTATCTAGACCAGGGCCATATATCCCCCCTTCAGGAAAGCAGAACATTGCATTTCACAGACCCACAAACATGACGGGTGCGGGCATCCCCGCAAAAGTGAACACCTGCAATGTAACGGGGTTAATGACAAAGCATATACATCACATCACATCAACGCTCCCGAAATCTTGACGGGGACGCTCTCTGACGCCTTTGCGGTCTCTGCGGCAACGGTGATCCATCTCTCTCCCGTCTCCCAGGCTCGGGCCTCCCCGACCCCGTCGCCCCTCCCCGACCCCGTCGCCCCTCCCCGACCCCGTCGCCCCTGGCCTTTGTACCGTATCCAGTTGAACAGCCTCCCAGTCAGGCAATGAGATGACAGGCAATCTCAGGGCCCTCAGAAATCCCGGGAGTTCTGCATGTGTATGCAACGAGACAGTTCTGTCCTCCACTCGCACATGCAAGGCAAAGGGGAATCCCCACATATACGATATCCCCCGCTGCTGCATCACAGAAAGCAAAGGGTGCATCATCCCACGCTGCCTCAAGGTGCGTCTCGCTAGATCCGGAAACAGGAGTAGTTTGGCCCCATCGAAATCAATCTCCGCCTTCAATCTCGCCTTCTGTAGAATCTTTTCTTTTAGGCCATAGTAGTGGATACGGCAGATGACATCTCGTGGTCTAGCAGCATCCGCGCTCTGTGGCCGCAAGGCCCTGTGAGCTCGATATAGGTATCCATTGGGCGATTCAGTAAGGTGTTAAAGATACCCGCCAGCGTCGGCGTTAGGTCAGCAGTTTTAGTTGCTTCCGGCAAGCCTCTCAGACGTATATTGCTTCCAGCCGGCGGTTCCATCAGGGGTGGCGTCTCGGCTCCTTCCGAGCCCAAATCCCCGGCTGCCAGCGGCTTAAAAAAATTAGAAATCGGGGTTTCTGTACCCCCTTGTGTCAGGGTACCCCGAGGGGTCTTTTTGGATCGGGTTTTCCCCATTGTACTGCCTGGTCTGTCCCTTTTTAGCTAAGGCTGCTGGAGAGCTCACTCACACACGTCTGCTATCCAGCTCTTCCAGCCACGCCCCCCACTAAAAGCAATATTATATAAAAAAGATAAATAAATTGTGACACCTTCCCTTTAAACGAGGTGTTAAAGTTGCTTTTACACCTCTTATCCTCTTTTTCCGTTCGGATTTGTTTAATTCATGATTCTTGTGTCAATTCAGTAGCTTTAGAGCGTGCCCCTTTAATTAAATTCGAAGGGAAATTTTTATCCCTGAACCTTTTTTCTAATATACTACATTCCTCAACAAAATTGGTATCTGTGGTACAATTTTTTCTCACCCTTCCAAATTGTCTGAAGGGAACATTTTTAATCCAGGGAGGGTAATGGGCACTCTTAAAATCGATATAACTATTGACATCGACCGATTTGAAGTGTGTCTTTGTGATAAAATTATTCAAACTCTCATCAAATCTAATAGTCAAATCTAAAAAAAAATCTATGGATTCAGCAGAAAGGTTAGACCAAAACTGTTCAAATTAACAATTCAATAAATGCATTAGCCTCTTCCCCGTTACCCCTCCTAACGAAGAAGAGGTCATCAATAAAACGCCTATACAGTAAAATAATATTTTTAAAAGGATGATCACAATAAATATATTCCTCCTCAAAGGTCCCCATATAAAGGTTGGCATATGCCGGCGAAAAATCTTGTGCCCATGGCACATCCTTTGGATTGATTATAATAATTATTTTCAAAGCTAAATGAATTATGTTTAAGAATAAATTCCAAGCAATTCATCAAAAACAGGGTCTGTGTAATGGGCATATGGGTACTGAAGGATAAGGGTATGTTCACACGACAGCGTAAAAAACGCCCGTAATTTACGGAGCGTAATTGCCAGAATCCGCCTTGGAATTTCAGTCGTCTTCGAGACGTAATTCCGTGCGTTTTTTTTTCGGGCCGTCATTTGTCGCGTTTTTGTGCGCATTTTTGTGCGCGTTTTTGTGCGCGTTTTTGCAGCGTTAATTCAGGCGTAAATTACGCGCGTAAAACGAAGCGTTTTTTTGGCATGCTCCATGCGTAGGCCAAATCCAACCCACTAGGGGCTGTGCTTGTATTCCAGGCCTATAAAAAGGTGGAAAATGAATCCAAGCATCTTACCAGGGCCATCCCAGCTTGACCAGCAGGGCGAACAACATAGAGAAAGGCGCATAAGAGTGCGGCGCCGCCATATGGGCCTGTTGATGCACATTTTGCTGAACGTCATGCGCCGAAGAAGGATTCGCCAGGTAGGTTGGGGCAAGAATGGATTGTGTTCCAAATGAGTTCAAAATATACGCTGTTGCATATTCTAATGGACCATATGGTCACACTTTGTTTACCAGGCACATGAAAGTCGGCGCAGATATTGGGTGCACCCCATAAATGTGTTGCGCACTGAAAGGGGACACATTGGGCAGCTTTATGAGGAGCTAAGAGGGTGAGTTTGTTTAGCGTTGTTTTTTATACCAGTACATAGATGATATATTTCCCCAAACCTCCCTTGCTAATGCTCGTTTGAGGTACAATTGTGCGGCCAGGTGTGTTGCATGAGCCTGCAATTGCTGCAGCAGACAGCGTTTCTCATTACAACCTCACATGTGTATCCAGTTAGGCCTAATTTGTTCACTTACACCACTGTCTCTGCGTCTACATATGTTGGGCCTCTAGTTGACCTCTAATTTATGTAAACCTGCGTACATTGATATGTCCTTTTCTGTGGAATACAGCTGGTGCCTACATGTGGGTCATGTTGTCATCAATCAGGCGTTTATGTTGCACATGCTATGTTATAGTATTTGACTTTTTAAAACTCTCTTTGTAATGCAACCTTAGTTCTCTATGTTGTTCCCTTTTGCGTCTCAGGATGTATTTTATATTGTGTCTGTCTCAACAGGTTTCCAGAAAAGTTCTATGCATTTGTGCGGATGTCAATCCCGGCTTTTGACAGGCTGGCTGAAATTCTAGGGCCCCACCTTACGAGGCAGGATACCACTATGTGGACGTCCATTCCACCTGTTGAGAGGCTGCTGATCACGTTGCGGTGTGTTTGTATATGTTTGAGGGCTTGTTTTACACATTGTGCTGGATTTAGATTAGGACTGGGCTGGCAACTCATGTGTGGTTTACTAATGTGTTTGCTAGAGTAATGTCATGTTGTTGTACCTTGTAAGGAGTTTTGTCTAATTAGGTTTTTTTTTTCTTTTTTTTCCAGATTTCTTGCAACAGGGGAGAGTTATTCATCCCTGCACCTGCAATTCCGTGCTGGCAAATCCACCATCAGTGGAATTGTCAGGTGCACATGCCGGGTGATCTGGCAGTATTTGCAGCCCATTGCGATGCCCAGTCCGACTCGTGAGATTTGGTTGCAGGTAGAAGCAGGCTTTCAATCTGTGGCCAATTTCCCCAATTGCATAGGCGCCGTCGACGGTAAGCACGTACGTGTGCAGCAGCCACCTCGGTCAGGATCACATTACTTCAACTACAAGAAGTATTTTTCAGTGGTCCTGATGGCGGTGGCTGATGCATCGTACAAGTTTGTTGCTATTGACGTCGGCGCATATGGAAGCACTGGGGACTCCCGGGCGCTACTGACATCAAATTTAGGGAGACACATACTGACAGATCAGGTAACTCTACCTCCTCCCCAACCTCTTCCTGGTACCACGCACCCAGTCCCCTTCGTTCTGGTATCGGATGAGGCTTTTCCACTGATGCCGAACCTGCTGCGCCCATACCCACGGAGGAGACTAGATGCCCGGAAGAGAGTCTTCAATGAGAGGCTGAGCCGGGCACGACGCTTCGTGGAGTGCACCTTTGGGATCATGGTTAGTAAGTGGAGGGTCTTTACCTGTGCACTTCAGTTGGATGCATCCACAGTTGATGGGGTCATTAAAGCTGCCTGTGTTCTTCACAACTATGTTCGGGATCAGGAGCATGGTGACGTGGAGGTGGAGACACAGACAGCTTTCCGTGACCCCCATATCCACTGGAATTTAGGCAGACCATCCAACCGTGGAGTACAGGTGAGAGATGCCTTCACTGACTACTTCATGAGTCCCGAAGGTGCAGTGTCCTGGCAGGATTCCAGCCGCAGTGAGCAGCAGCCCATCCCGGAGTAGTCGAAAGAACATGTTTCGGATTTTGCCAAGAAAAGTGGGGATACGGATCAGACATCCACCCCCCTTATGAGACACTATGTGTTGGAGCAATGTGGCATGGGGGAAGGCACGTTCAAACGCCTGGAACCTGCCAACTGTTGGTAGTGACAATCTTCAGTAATGGTGGAGATATCTGAGCACCAACAAATATGTTAGTTGTCTTGCTTTTTCCATGTGTCCATTTGTGTTTATACCAATGTTGTGGGTTGTGATATTAAAAAGTTCCAGCCAATAAAACTATCAATCTTTTACTTTCCAGCTAGGTTACATATTGAGCAATTACATCATTGCCTCAAATGCTCCTTCAATCATGGCAACAAAATTTTGGAACATGAAAATACTTCAAAACATGAACTCATAACATGAGTGGTACACAACACAAGGGAAGGGGCTACATTTGGGTGAAACGGGGAGGAGAGTCATAATTTGAAGGGCCAGGATAATGGGGTGGGAAATGTTGGCTATACATCTGGCTAAAGCCACTGGTGGCGTATTGGGAGGGTGAGTAAGGGAATCTAGGTTCCATGACCTGGGATGCAGCAGAGGGAATGGCTGAGGAGGGTGGGGGCTGTGGTGTCTCCGTCTGGGTGGAGACACTGACGGCTCAGGGGCATTGTGGCCGATGGCTCCCTCACGCCAGTGGCCCGATGGAGGTTGAATACCAGCTCCTCCAGGGGTGGGAGTGGGGCTGCGATCTCAAAGGCTGCCCACGCGGTTAGAGTGTAGGCCATGTAAGAGTGGCAAACATGGCGTTGCAACTGGCGGCAGCGAGATGCAACGGCGTACCCAAAGAAATCGTACTCGTCATCGCCCCTCCGGATAAAGGACATGGCGTTGGACTCAACTTCCAGTTGCCGTTCCATTGTCCGGAGGGTTCTCCGAGATCGGTGTCGTGTGGGAGGAGAGTGGATGGGGGGTGACAGAGGGGTTGGGCTGGCAACTGGCATCTGGGTGGCAGCAGGTGTGGCAGGGTTTCGATCGCCCACTTCGGAGTACGGAGAGAAGGCACAAGGTTCCGCCTCTGATGCCGATTCGTGCTCCGCTTCCGCAGGTGCCTGCCGAGAGGTGGAAGGAGTTGGATCCCTGTCCCTCAGCTGCTGGTCCTGTTGTGCAGGGGTATCCTCCTGCGTCGGGGGCCGAACATTGCCCGAGGATCTGATAACGTTAAAGGAGAATATGAAGTATTTGTGCAGCACACATGTCTCTCATCCTTTCTTTTAAAATTGCTGAACAATACCTAGCCCTCAACCACTATGCCTACCAATGCGCTGCAATACACCATTAAACAACACGTAGTGGTTTACAAATGGATGGAAAAACTTACTGGCGGAGTGCCCTGTTGGGCAGGAGGAATAGCAGCTGCTCGTGGTACGGGCATTGTGACCCGTGTGCCGGAGATGAGCCACTCCTCTCAGCTTTCTTCATGTCCCGCATGAACCTGTCCCGGACACTTTTCCAGCGGGTCTGGAGGTCTTTCTCTGCAACAAAAAGGCAACAGGAACTCAGGACCCCAAGATCACATTATTCCTTTCAAGTCAATGTACCCTTTGTCTGTAGTTTATAAATAAAGTTACGTGTGGGTTCAAACAAACACAGCTAAGATGTGTGTATTTTAGATGTGAAAATGTACTTGCTCCTTTACGCCTGTCATCAGAAAAACATTGCTGGGCCGAGACACACCATTTCCCTGTATAAACACAAAACATCATGATTCTATTGACCTACATGGACACATGACAAACACTCACCAATTTCGCTCTGCTCCTTATTGGGCCGCCTCACCCAGTCGGGGTACAGCGCCACGCATATCTCCTCCCAGGAGTCCTGTCTCAGGGCCCGATTGGAATACCCTGGCACCTGCTTATTCCACAGATTGGTGCGAGACTCCACCTTAACAACATACCAAGGCAAATTAAAACCAAACAGAAATGACAAATCAAACTGTAAGGAACGTGCATTACCTTTGACAGATGGCTTAGTTTATGCAGTGCCAGAAAATAACACACACATGGTAATCTTTTTGTTGAATCCAAAAATCACACGACAAATTTCACCGCTAATCTAAGTACGGTGGTTACTTCATCAAGTAAAGTGCGTATTGCTACCCGCGGGGGTTGGAGATGCAAGGAAATGCAAGCCAGGGGGGATTGTGTGGTGGGGACCCATTGCTGTGCTCCAAACACACAGCAACCATCCGCAAGTGAAAATTGCAAAATCACACATAAAGAGCACATGTGCGGCACACCTTCAACACACCATAAATGAGATACAAATATGCCGCGCACATTGCGGAAAAAATGTGCCTACACAGAGCAAACGACAAGAAAGCAATGTGGCCAGCTTTAACATTGAGGAGTTTCAAACAGAGAGAGTGGACAGTTTGTTAGTTAAAAACAGCTACAAATGCGCTGTGAGGTCTATGCGCAATTGCATGTGCAGTTGTTGCTACCCAAATGGCATGTTCCAGAAGACAAGTTCAACAGTACATACATTGCATTGGGTATGTGTAGATTGTGGGCATGTAGGTAAAGATACACAGATTCACAAAACACATGACAGAAAATGAGAAAACAGGGCCTAGACACATGGTTGCACCTGCATAGTGTCTTCAGTGTACAAGGAAATCCCCCCCCCCTCTTAAACACAATCCAAGCAACATTATGCCTATCATTTGGTACTTACTTCGGAGATGAGGGCATCCACGTCGATGTGCATCCTCCTGTACGTGGGGGGTGCCATGCTGAAGCAGTCAAATCTTTGGTTTTTATTACCTAGCTTCCAAATGCCTAAAATGGCCTTTGAAAATGGCTGCATTGGCAACACCCCTTGGGGGAGGGCTTTTGAAGCTTGGGGCGTAAATTCGGAGCGTAATTTTGCGCGTAATTCCATCCGTAACGCCACAAATTACGCGCACAATGGGCGTCCAAACGCCTGAAACACTTTTCAGCAGAATAACATTGGCTTCAATGGGATTACGGCGCGTCGAATACGCCCCAAGAAGTGACAGGTCACTTCTTTGACGCGGGCGTCTATTTACGCGCCGTTATTTGACAGCGGCGCATAAATTTACGCCTCGCGTGAACAGACAAGCGTCAGCCCATTGCTTTCAATGGGCAGATGTTTGTCAACGCATTCAAGACGTAATTTCGGGCGTAATTCAACGAGTAAAACGCCTGAATTAAGTCCATAACTAGTGCGTGTGAACGTACCCTTAGACAGATTCATTAACTTCCAAACCCTTGTCATGGGGGATATTGCTGTAAAGTGCAGTTACAAAAACACAGAAAAAGGCCATACTTACAAATGGACACAGCCAGGTCAGAAATGCTGATGAAGGAATGAGCAGGTGCTTTAAATAGTAATAGCCACTCCCACTGGTCTTGAGGGGAGTGGTGTGTGTGGTGCATGGCATGTGTAGTAAGAAATAATAAATGAATAGTGTGTGTGCAAGTGTAATACTATGAGTGAAATATAGAGGGCAGTAATGAGTGAAGTGCCTCAATAGAAATAAATGGATAATGGGGTGCAAGTGTGTGAAACATGGAGGGATAGTGTGTACGTCATGAGGCACAACGTGTATAGCCAGGTAGAAGCCTATTTGTGACGCCTTGACAGTTCATAGAGCGGGCTACCCTGCTTGCTATGCCAAACAACAACACACCATGCTCTCCCAGCATCAAAGACCCAAGAGAAGCGAATATATGTAGTAATGAAAAATACCTGGGGTATTAGTAATCATTTTGGCCAAAAGGACGCAAGCTCGCAATCCACGACAAGGATCCCCAGACTTGCGAGTCCCTAACTCCTTAAATGGAACAGAACGTTCCTGATGTACAAACAGAACCGATAAAAACAAGGGGACATATACGAAAACACAGAAAAAGGCCATACTTACAAATGGACACAGCCAGGTCAGAAACGCTGATGAAGGAATGAGCAGGTACTTTAAATAATAATAGCCACTCTCACTGGTCTTGACGTACACACTATCCCTCCATGTTTCACACACTTGCACCCCATTATCCATTTATTTCTATTGAGGCACTTCACTCATTACTGCCCTCTATATTTCACTCATAGTATTACACTTGCACACACACTATTCATTTATTATTTCTTACTACACATCCCATGCACCACACACACCACTCCCCTCAAGACCAGTGGGAGTGGCTATTATTATTTAAAGCACCTGCTCATTCCTTCATCAGCGTTTCTGACCTGGCTGTGTCCATTTGTAAGTATGGCCTTTTTCTGTGTTTTCGTATATGTCCCCTTGTTTTTATCGGTTCTGAAAGTGCAGTTGCATTAGCTGTTAAAAAGTTTATAGGAAGAGCTGAAGGATCGATATTAAGTGCACGTAGGTCCCTGATCAAATGGGTAGAGTCCTTTAGATATGAGGGCAAATCAAGGACAATAGGTTTGAGGTGAAGATCAATAAAGTGGGAGAGGTTGCTCGTAAGTGAGCCAATCCCAGAAATTATCGGATGGCCAGGGGGATGCGTAATAGATTTGTGTATTTTCGGGAGGTGGTAAATAAACGGCATATTAGGAAAGGGGACATATAGAAAATGTTTTTCTTTTTTTGTAATTAATCCATCTTTAAAGGCTGTATCAATCAAAATTTGGTATTAAAGCGTATGGGCAGGTAGTGGGTTTGTAGATAATTTAAGATAAAAACTACTGTCAGCTAAAATCCTAGATGTCTCACCTAAATATTTACCTTTATCCATAAACACAATGCCACCCCCTTTGTCCGCAGGGCGGATCACGATATTATAATTTTTTCGCAGGGTTTCCATAGCCTTTCCCTCATATTAAGGCCTGATTTACACGAGCGTGTGCGTTTTGCGCGCGTAAAACACGCAGCGTATTGCGCGCGTTGCCATTGCGTTTGGCATGCGTATATGCTGCGTTGTTGCGTTTTTAACGCGCGCGTGACCTGCGTTTAAAACGCGCGTAAAAAACGTAGGGGTAGTTAATGCGAGGCCAGCCTACAAATAGGCAGGCTGGCCCAACCCCTGCTTGTTGGGTGAACAGGTTGTGCGCCTTATTGCAGCCTCTGCAGAAACCCCAGTGTGTGTTTAAACAGTGGACACGTGTTTTGACTTGCAAGCCACATTTATGCCTTCTCAGTCGCTGGCACGTGTGCTGCTCGCGTGGTTGATTTTGCGTCGTTTTGGCGAACAGCGACCCATGCTGCAGCACCAGCCGCGTAGAAGACTTCGGATTTGGGTTCATCCACTTGTAGCCCAACGAACCTCCAAAGGGCACTTTCATACTCTCTATGGGGACTTACGTCGTCACCCCGAAAAATTTAGAGCGTTCTGCCGCATGTCTGTGTCCACCTTTGATCTTCTGCTTGCGCAGATTCGCCCTTTAATCACCTACCAGAATACCAACATGAGATGCTGCATTTCCCCTGAGGAACGCCTGCTTGTGACCTTGAGGTATGTGTGCAGTTGCAATTAGTTCTTCGAGGACGCTGTATGTTTTACAAGTCCGCCATAACATGTTATGTTTATTGTTTCAGTTTTATCTTGCCTTTAGATTTCTGGCCACAGGCAATAGTTACCATTCGTTACATTTTGAATTTCTTTTGGGAGTGACCACCATTTCCTTCATTGTGACATCCACCTGTGTTGTGCTGTGGCAGAGCTTAAAGACCACGGTCATGCCTCAGCCCACGACAGAACAGTGGCTCAGAATTTCGGATGGATTTCTTCGAGCAACTCAATTTCCGAATTGTATTGGTGCCCTAGACGGCAAGCACATTCGTGTGAAGAAGCCCCCACGCAGTGGCTCTCGATACTATAACTACAAACATTTTTTTTCATCGTATTGTTGGCCTTGGCGGGCACTAATTATTGTTTCACGATTGTAGACATAGGCTCGTATGGAAGCTCTGCTGATGCCCGCATATTCCGTTCATCCAGAATGGGTAAACGACTTTGGAATAATCAACTGGCGGTGCCGGAACCTTCCATCCTCCCTGGCTCCAGCGGCCCATCAATCCCATATGTCATAGTTGCAGATGAGGGGTTTTTACCCTGACAAGGCAAGTAATGCGGCCTTTTGCAAGAAGGGGCTTGGATGAGCGTCGACGCATGTTCAATCTCCGCCTATGCCAAGCTCGAAGATGTGTGGAATGTGCCTTTGGCATTATGTCGAACAGGTGGCAGGTGTTTCTGCCTACAATGCAATTGTCACCGCAGAATGTGACACGTGTCATACAAGCGTGTGTAGTTCTGCATAACTTCTGCCGCATTCATGATGCTACGTTTGATGCAGAATATATACTAACACATGCACCCACCAGCAACACTGTCCCGGCAATTCCACTAGGGAGATCTCTCACATCCGGACTCCGAGTGCGGGAAAGTTTGGCGGCATATTTTGAGAGCCCATCAGGAGCCACACCATGGGGGCTGGATGTCATTTAAAGGGTCGCATATTTCTTTGTTTTTTCTGTCCACAGGTCCCAAGTGGCCAGTGTTTGTTGTTTTAGGTTAGGGGCTTGTAGTGTTAGGGACTCGCAATACATGAGGACCCTTGACGTGGGTTGCGAGCTTACATCTATTGGGGTTTGTACTTGCCATTTGCACGTCCTGAAACTGTTTGCATAAGAATGAATTATGTTCGCCCAAATTTAATTCTCCTCCAATCGCGACTGTCCTTTCTGTGGCTATTGTCACATGACAGCACGCCAACATTCACATCTCTTACAAACAATGGCAAACCCCTACAGATGAACTAATACCTCATTGAACGTGTGCAATTATTTTGGGACAAGCCCAGCAGTGTGTGAGTGTACAGTAAAATAAATTTTAGGTAATCATTTTGGGGAGGGGGTTGAAAAAATAACACCACGCAATTGCAACTGTCAACACATTCGTTTTAATGTTTATAATGCACAACAAACAAGGGGTGCAAAAGAACCCAACAAAAAAAATTAAACAGCACACTAACATGGTGCAAAACAGATGTGGGCAGACTATGCAGCCCTTCAAAAATGAGCGTTGGTCCGCTCAGCCCACAGCCACTTTTATAAGTGGTGGTATTGGTGGCCCGGGGAAGAATATGCGGGCATTTCAGCACCACTATGCTGGCCATGGAGCTGCTGAGGATGTTCCTCTCCAGGATAGTGGTGCTGATGATGGGCCTGGTAACTGGGTCCAGGGAAAGGGGGAGCGAAGGGTTCTGGACCTCTGCTGTATTTCGGCAATTCCTGCTCGCGGGCAGGCAGAGGACCATAAGGGTGTGGTCGTGGGTTGGTGGTATGGGGCAGGGAAATTTGAGGTGGTGGTAGCCATGGCGAATCCTCGCCACTGCTCGATAGCTGTGAAGCAGTGGTGCGGATTGTGGGGGGGTGTGGCGCTATCTATGAGGGAAATTATGTGGAGGCGTGCCACCCTATCCACTGGTACCCTCCGCAGCAGTGGCACGATTCCCCTCGCAAAGAAATCCTGCCCGTCCTCGTCGGCCGCTCGACGCAGGTAGTCCAGGACCCGAGAATCAACCTGGGCCCCCGGCGGCTGACTGCGTCGCCGTCTGGCTGGTTGTCGCAGGGGGGTGGGGGGTTTGCGGAGAGAGTTCGGCAGGGGCCGACTCTACTGGGGCCGGGTCCTGGGGTGTTGGCTTCAGGGTTAGGGGCACCAGTCGACTGCTGGGAGGATGCGGCAGAGACTCTGGCTGGTCACTCCTCCTCTGTGTCGTTCAAATTGTCAGTTGTTCTGTAATCGAAAAACATAATGAGCAACCAATAGTCATCATTGCCCAAAAATGCTGTATGGCGACCATGACATGTGCAAACAAACATTTACGCATGCAATAGCACATTTACTTACGATCGCATCTCCATGATGTCCTTGAGGAATATGAGGTGCTTAGTGTACATATAGGGCCGCTTTTGGGAAGCCCCATCCCCACTTCGGCCTCTGTCGCCCATCTCACGCCGGAACTGGTCCCTGCAGCTCTGCCAGCGTGTCTTTATATCCTGGACTGTAGGATGAACAACAAAAACATGGTCACACATTGTGGTAACGCACAAACAAATCGGCCCTCAAATACATGAGGGGCCCTACACAGCAAAGTACATTCTACACGGTGATGCGGCAGCAACACAAAACGAAAGTTGGGCATTTAGCAAAAGACCAAGACAGGGACACACTACTTCAATAGGGGTGACATTGCATCGTTTATAAAGACATGTACTCACCCATTCTAGTGCGGTCGCGGGTCCTGCTTCTCGCCCATTCCGTGCTAAACAGCGCCTGGGCTATATGTTCCCATGTGTCCTCCTTGGCCGTGCGGTCATGGTAGGACTCCGCATGGGTGTCCCATATTTCGTCCCTCTCCTGCACCAGGCTGATAAGCCACTCGACGTCCATCCCACGCAGCAAACTCGCAGAGGAAACTAAAGCACTTCCTGGTTTCTGCTTGTTTGGACCAGCTTTATAAAGTCATTTGTATGGACATAACAAGTGATGCGGGAAAAACGCGCATCCAACGCAGGTGCTAACGTGTGGCATGCGTGATTTTCACGCACCCATTGACTTCAATGGGTGCGTAATGCGTGAACAATGCACGAATATAGGACATGTCGTGAGTTTTACGCAACGCACTCGGGCTGCGCAAAATTCACACACTGTCTGCACTGCCCCATATCACGCTCACGTAAATGAGGCCTAAGTAAGATTGTCTGGTTTGTTAAACTGCCTATCTAGTGTTCTCAATTAATTTCCGACCAAGGTCGAGAAGGTATCCAGAAATGGATTTAGAATGTACATCTACTGTTACTGTTGTCGGAGTTGTATTAGTTTCCATTGGTTCAGGGATATAGGGGGACTGGGAAAGGGATGGGGAAATTTTAGAAATGGTAAAATGCCTAACTAATGTCAATTTTCTGACGAACCTATTAAGGTCCATAAACAAGTCAAATGAGTTTGGTGGTGCTACAGGGCAAAAAGAAAAGCCCTTACCTAGTAAACAGACCTCGTGACTATTCAAGGTATAAGACGATAAGTTAAATAGTTTTATTGTTTGAGTCTGTATTTCTTCATGTTCACTGGTATTGACTGTTTTATTGCGCTTACGCCCTCCTCTTCTTCCTCTATATCTAGTTTTCTTTTTGTTGACAATTTTTGGATCTTTGGGAAAAAGCTGGTTATAGTTTGGGCTTTTGGACTTAGAAGGTAAGGTACTAGAAGGTCATTGCTTTTGACTGTGGGTGTGATGGGGGGCATTGTAAGCTGGAATTGGAGTCCTAAAAAAGAAACTGTGGAATAGGTATTATCCAAGGACCGATGTAGGAAAATCAGGAAGGGAATTTTCAGTGACGCGCATTGTATCATTATGTAATGACATGTGTTGAAAGTTGCAACTGGTATTAGTTAAAGCATTCATAGATGAGGAGTGATTAAAACAAGATTGATGAGTCGATTCTGGCGTGTCATGTGTAGATAATTTTAATATGGACGGGGAAATATCATGTTGTCGCAAATCTATTGAATCATTAAAAAGCGGTGTAGGCGGTGTGAAGGATGATTTATTTGCTTATATTCTCTGTATGAAATTACATTGTGAATTATCACGCAGGATGCCGAATTACTAAGATATGTAATATGTGAAAGTGATGATAATGTGTAAATGATTTAGTTCCGTGCAGCAGCCATCTTGTCTGGAGTTCCCATCTTGGTTTTATTGTAGTGAATAGAAAAGTCATTGTTCCTTTAATACAAGTAATGTTGATTTCGTATGTTTTATCTTTGACCTTGGTTCCCATGCGAAGTTGGTAGAGAATGGACAGCGAGGGAGATGGGAGGGTGGCAAGTATGCGTGAGGGAAGGTCTCCCCCATCTCCACAGGAATATTCTGTCCAAAAGAGATAAGGCCACCTGCAAAACCTAATGTGTGAAGAATTATAATGATGTATCTGGGATGTATTTTATTGTATGCTTTTTACTGAATAACAAATATTGTTACATTGTCTCTGATTGGTTTACCTCAAGCCTACACCCCTTCTGAATTTCAGTTTAACAGTTTGCGTTTGGTAATAAATCCTTCAGAGGAGCATTTTGAACATATCAGCATGTCTGTGTGTTTTCTTCTCCACTCTCGATATATATCGGTGAAATATCCTATTTAGGATACTGACTAATGGGGTCTGGCCTTGAGAGTCTGTTTGGACTCGTATAAATTTCAGTCTAATATATTTTGAGCGATGGATTTCCACGACAGTAATGGTGCCGATAAAACCCGGAAGATTGCACGTCTGATAAGCTGTCACTGGAGAGGTCTGGCTTTGCATCTGTGAATTACAAAAAACCGCGGTAGGTAAGGAGCTTATTCTTACACCATTCACACATGTATTGCGTAAGCCTTGGAATCTAGCTGTCAGACGTCACATCTTTTCTGGACGAGGCCCCCTTAATCAGCAGTGGGTTGAAAGATGGATCCAAAAAGGTATGTTGAAGCTTTTTGTGTGATGAGGGATTGCAGGTGTGTACGTGATCTTAAACTGTTGATATGAAAGACATGAGAGAATTTTTGTCAGCAATTACATTGTTAACCAGAAAAATTGTGAGAAGTGTAAGACCTCTGCCTTTGGAATGCAGTGACGTAGCGCATGGCGGAGAGACGTCATAACTCACATGTGAAGTATTTGAAATGAAAAGATTGTAGTCTGGACTGTGAGGAAAAAACAAAACTTGTGCTTGCTGCTCTGTTGTAGCGTCATTTGTTATTTAGTTGTGTAAAATTGTTGAGGATTAATAGTTGTTCTGTTACCCGTTTGTCTGGGATTATAGTTGGGAGGTATTGACTGTGTGTAGGTGAGAGGACAGTTGGATAGTTGTGAGTAATATCCTGTAGTACCACAGGGGCTTCAATGGTTAAGTCCTGATAATGTAGAATCCAGTGGAAGGAGAAGCAATTGTGTCTATATTGAATTTGCACTCAATACCATTACCCAGTGCAAGAGGGAAAACTTTTAATACTATATTAGAAAATCATTTATATTTTCCTAACTCATTGCCAGACAGTGATATTGTGTGTAAGGGTCCATAAACCAGTTGTATGCATTGCCAGACTGGCATAAGGTGGGAATCAGTACAGACTGATTTCTAGCACATGTGATAATCCGGCATATACACTTTGATGTAAAATAACATCCAAGTAATTAAGTCTGCAGTAGTATAACATCAGACCGCTGGATTGAATACCGTTGTAATATAACATCCTGTATTCAATGAATGACCCTGACACTTACCCCAGGTGCCACCTGTGTCGTAGTAGTAATTACAGTGAAGGACATTGGTATTGGCTCAGACCCAGAGCCCCTAAAGAAATTATCACCAACATACATAACAGCCCCCTAGACTACAACCCACAGAGTGAACGGCTGAGCGGGGAGGATAATATATATGTTACCAAATATAATTTGCATGTGAAACCATTGCAAAGTGCTAGAGGAAAGAGTTTGGGATATATGCTACATCACGGGCTGTATGAACCGAAAGACACCCCCCGGCAGCAAGTGTTCTGCATAAGTGAAGTGTTACCAACTCCTGCTTGAATCAATGGAGGTTCATGAATGTCGATTGTGTTGAAGAATTTGCTCTTGTAATTGTTGATTGGCAGCATTTTGTCTGTTCTTGATGTTCAATACAGTGAGGGATCAGAGGATCCTACTGCTAGAATGTCTGGAGGAACGACTTTTGATATCGTATTGGTAAGACAGTCTAGGAGATAGACTGGTCTGAGATATCTGTCGGCAAACGTGGCGTGGCCTGTTTGCCTGGAGGTGGGGGATTTACCGGAAATCACCCTACTGCTCTCCGACCATGGGGACAAAGATGCTTTGGGGCACTGGTCCCGGCTAACATTAGAATGAGCAAAAGGAGCTGGGGTTTTAATTGTAAAGTATGTGAAGGCAAAATAACACACTGAAAAAAAATTGTTGAAGAGGCTGGCAGCTGTAAGAAGGATGTTTGCATGTGATAAAGACAATAATGGTTTGTGGAAAGTTGAGAAGTGGAGTGGCCAGGACAAGGCATAAGTTAAAAGGACAAAGCATGTGATTACAGGTGGTTACAAGTAAGATGATGTGAGAAAGAACAATTTAAATACAGGTGTAAATTTTCATTGGAAGAGTGAAGAAAACGGAGCAGCCAGGTACGTTGCAGTGACCAACGTGGGTCAGAACGGGGGGAGTGTAATGTGAACAGGTGTGATGTGACATCTGTGTGATGTGTGATACATATGTAATGTAATGAGCCATCTGTGTGATGTGTGTAATGTAACATGTCTGAAGTTTTAAACTAATGGCCACAATAAAAGCAGAACTATATTGTATGTTTCCTATTTTTATAATTCACTGTATTTCAAAGATATATTCAATTGTGCTCCCACAACATAACAATTTTAAAGGATTCACTGGTGTGATATATGAGTAAAATATAACATTTATTTATAACTCTCTAAAAACAGGGGTACAATCACCACTGTGAAGAAGCCCCACCGTGTGTATATAAAAACGTATTAAATAATAAACTCTGAGTTCTAATTCAATTGTGAACCTACTATAGATCAGTGTTCAACAAGAATATCAATATGGAATCAGCATTTGAAAAATGGGCATAACAATGGTCTTGACCCTAATTCACACTAGAGTCCGTGATAACCGCACCGGAAGCTCCTATTGTTGAGGTATACAAACAATGCTAGTGTTCCCAATGCTAAAAAATTCCTATTCACAACCGACCCTACGCGTTTCAATACTCATCATCAGGGGTCTGTAGCTTGGTCACTCTGGCCGGGATGCCAGCGATATTTAGTTCAGCAGCAGATATTCTGCTGTACTCCACGGAAGCATGCTCGCATAGATGTCAGCGGCATGCTTCATTCTGGGACTCTGAGTTATTTAAAGCATCTGACTCCTCCCCCTGTCCTCGGCACCGCCAATCGAAACAGCCAATCACACTCACCAATCGAATTCGTGACACCTGTCCATGTGACTCCCGGCCATCAGCTGACAGCCAGGAACCAACATCGACCGCATCAAAAGCCGAACGCGCAGGTGCAGTAGAGATCACAATCAAGTCGCCCATGCTGCCGGGAACTCACCACTGCAAAGAAGGAGTATATCGATATTTAAGAGTTAGGGTAAGTGTTGCGGATCAGCTCAAAACCCGCAGCTGGACTGCCATTGATAAAACAACTACACTGATAATACATATTGTGTAGATAAATCAATGTCTACCCCACTATAAAGTGTCATTGAAACACCTACTGAATAAGGAACCATAGCCAGACTGCCCACATGATGATCATTGATAATTAAGAGACCACCTGTCATGACGACCATGTGGGTCTCTTGCTATCCTGAAGGGATAACTGGCCATGGAAATGCATGTTTAAATGAATGTTCAAATAAAACATGCATAGTTTGTCTGCTCATTTAAACCCCCTGGTTGTGTGCACGCCAATCTATAGATCCACTGGGCTTCCTTTCGTAGTATGAGGTTATCCCAGTCACCTCCCCGTTTGGGAGGCCTAATGAGTTCAATTGCTTGAAATTTAAGACATTCTGCACGACCCTGATGTGTAGCGTGTACATGTTTGGATATAGGAGTATCTCTAGAATTCGCAATGTCGCCAACATGTTCTTTGATCCGGCGCCGAAACTGCCGCACCATTTTTCCCACATAATTCAGTGGACATGGACATGTTATCAGATATACCACCCCTGCTGTTTTACAATTGACAAAATCACGAATGTCATATTCCAATTGCGTAACGACACTCCTAAACTTGTCACCTTTTTGAATAAAATCACAAGCCTTGCACCTGCCACATCTGTGTGTGCCTGGTATTTGTCTGTCCAGCCATGTTCCTTTAGGTGCAATGGGGTCAAAACAACTATGCATAACTGTCCCTGATGTTTTTCCCTCTCCGGAATGTGACTGAAGGCCATTGCGTAATCTGATCTATCAAATCTGCATCAGTACTAAGAATACGCCAA
The DNA here is from genome assembly GCF_050947455.1 of Rhinoderma darwinii. Classification (NCBI taxonomy): domain Eukaryota; kingdom Metazoa; phylum Chordata; class Amphibia; order Anura; family Rhinodermatidae; genus Rhinoderma; species Rhinoderma darwinii. The sequence continues at coordinate 94,828 of NW_027461671.1, forward strand.
TACCTCTTCAGGATCTGCATAATTTCACATTGTTTAGAATCATAAGTGCCTATAAGTCTCGTAACTCTCTCTTCCCTTCGTTGTCTAGGAACAAGAAGACTCTGCCTGTCCGCATCTCTCCCTCCCACATAGGCCTTTCTGATTACTCCCTTAGGGAAACCTCTATCCTTCAATCTGGTTGTAAGTTCCTGTGCCTGTCTCTCGAAGTCGTCCATGGAGCTGCAATTCCGGCGTACTCTCATGAACTGACCCTTGGGAATACCACGTTTAAGGGGATAAGGATGACAACTGTTCCATTGCAGGAAACTGTTGGTTGCTGTTTCCTTACGATGTACTTGAGTACGGATTGTACCCTCTGATGTTTTTATAATTTTAAGGTCTAAGAAAGTCAGTTCCTGATTGTTGATTTCACATGTGAACCTTAGCCCTAGATCGTTCTGGTTAAGGGCAGCCACAAAACTATTGAATTCTTCCACTGTTGAATTCCAGAACAGCAGCACGTCATCAATATATCTGATCCAGATCCCTATTGACGAAGTCCACTTGGAAAAACTCTCCCCAAAAACAATTGTCTCCTCCCACCAGCCAAGAAATAAATTTGCATAGGTGGGAGCAGTTGGACTCCCCATTGCAGTACCACATTGCTGGTGAAAAATCCTGTCTTCAAGGATAAATACATTTTTCTCCAGCACAAAATGTAATAACTGCAGAACTAGCTGGTTATGAGCCACAAATTGAGTACCTCTAGATCTCAAGAAGTACTCTACCGCTTCACAGCCAAGTTTGTGTGGAATGGAGGAATACAATGCCTCTACATCCAGGCTAGCCAGAAAAGTACTGTGTTCCAAAGTGATACCTTCAATTTGTTTCAAAACATCCATGGTATCACGTACATATGATGTTAAACCCAGTACAAACGGACGCAGCACCTGATCAATATAAGTGCTTACATTTTGAGTTAGATTGTTTATGCCTGAAACAATGGGTCTACCACGTAAGGGGGGGTACCCTTTGTGGATTTTGGGCAGGCTATAAAAACATGCCATGATGGGAAATTGTGGAAATAGGAAATTAAATTCACTAGCACTGATCAAGGACCTGCTTTTTGCATCACCCAAAATGCCCAAAAGCTCCTTTTTGAACAGTGCTGTGGGATTATCCTTTAAGATGGTATAACAGTTAGGATTGAGCAAAATGTCCTCACACATTTTTTTGTAGTCTTCCCTGCTCATAACCACGATGTTCCCACCCTTATCGGATGCTTTCAGAACAATATTTTGTTTTTTCTCCAATGTGGTTAGGGCTAGCCGTTCAGACCTAGACAAATTGTTGTCAATACCCCTCATATCCTGACTCAATAGTTTAATCTCCTCTCCCACCATGTCAACAAATAAGTCTACATTAGTGAAATCTCCTATTGGTGGCAGCTTCCTACTCTTAGTCTTTAAATTAGTAAACGGGCCTTGTCCTGGGGCTCTACTTGACTCCTCCAATAGCCCCTCCAAAGCCTCAAGGCCTTCCAGGTCGGATATCTCTAAACCCATATCCATACATTTTTTTCTATTATGATGTTTAAAAAATTTAATCCATTTGAGTTTACGAGCAAACAAATTTAAGTCCTTTATCCAGGTGAATGAATCAAACCTCACTGTGGGGACAAATGAAAGCCCCTTCTCTAATAACATAGTCTCGGATGCGCTAAGATTATACTCAGATAAATTGATGATTTGTAACTTATCTGTATCTGTATCTATTCCCTTCACTAATCCTTTTGTCCCCTTAGCATGTAGCGGGAAATGGGGGGATTGTTGGCTAAAAAATTATTGCCACTATTGGAAGAGGCTCTGGCCCTACCTCTACTCCTGCCTCTAGCACCACCCCTAAATCTCTGTCTACCACCACCCGTCCCAAAGAAAGGACCCACTCTTTCAGAGTCTGTTGTCTCACTCTCAGATGTAGATGGGTCAGAGTCTCTTGGTCCCCTATTAGGTTGTTGGTGTTGTTGTTGCTGTTCGTTGACAAAATCGTAAGCTTTTTTCTCCCTAAAATCTCTCTTTAACTGGAAGTGCTTACGCTCTTTTAAATGATTGGTAAACCTCTCTAGAGTTTGTTGTAGGATTTTATCTTTTTTCTCAAAGCCAGGGGTATCGACTAGAGTCTTAGCCGTCTCAATTTCTTTTTTAAGGTCAGCACTAATGTGATCAAACTGGATTTTCTCTTCCTCAACCAAAATTTGCATTAGTCTCAGTGAACTCCCTGTGATCTCCTGTTCCCACCTCTCTTTTATATTAGATGTTTTTAATCTGGAAGCAGGGGCAATAGGTATTCTTAGGCCTCTAGGTACTATTTGATTCTTGAGATAGTTCTCCAGACTCTGAATCTCCCACCAGCTCCTTGTATAATCCTTGTGTAGTCTAGTCAGGTTTTTAAAAGAGGATTTCAGGGACACACCCTGCGTTGTATACACCAGTTCACACTCAGAGAAGACACTTTTTGCTTCACTCATCCATCCCTCTGTACTCAAATCAGAGAGTGCAAAGGCTGCCATACCCAGATGAAATGTACTATATAAAGAACTGTATAATTTGTATAATTCACTGTATTTCAAAGATATATTCAATTGTGCTCCCACAACATAACAATTTTAAAGGATTCACTGGTGTGATATATGAGTAAAATATAACATTTATTTATAACTCTCTAAAAACAGGGGTACAATCACCACTGTGAAGAAGCCCCACCGTGTGTATAAAAACGTATTAAATAATAAACTCTGAGTTCTAATTCAATTGTGAACCTACTATAGATCAGTGTTCAACAAGAATATCAATATGGAATCAGCATTTGAAAAATGGGCATAACAATAGTCTTGACCCTAATTCACACTAGAGTCCGTGATAACCGCACCGGAAGCTCCTATTGTTGAGGTATACAAACAATGCTAGTGTTCCCAATGCTAAAAAATTCCTATTCACAACCGACCCTACGCATTTCAATACTCATCATCAGGGGTCTGTAGCTTGGTCACTCTGGCCGGGATGCCAGCGATATTTAATTCAGCAGCAGATATTCTGCTGTACTCCACGGAAGCATGCTCGCATAGATGTCAGCGGCATGCTTCATTCTGGGACTCTGAGTTATTTAAAGCATCTGACTCCTCCCCCTGTCCTCGGCACCGCCAATCGAAACAGCCAATCACACTCACCAATCGAATTCGTGACACCTGTCCATGTGACTCCCGGCCATCAGCTGACAGCCAGGAACCAACATCGACCGCATCAAAAGCCGAACGCGCAGGTGCAGTAGAGACCACAATCAAGTCGCCCATGCTGCCGGGAACTCACCACTGCAAAGAAGGAGTATATCGATATTTAAGAGTTAGGGTAAGTGTTGCGGATCAGCTCAAAACCCGCAGCTGGACTGCCATTGATAAAACAACTACACTGATAATACATATTGTGTAGATAAATCAATGTCTACCCCACTATAAAGTGTCATTGAAACACCTACTGAATAAGGAACCATAGCCAGACTGCCCACATGATGATCATTGATAATTAAGAGACCACCTGTCATGACGACCATGTGGGTCTCTTGCCGTATGTTTCCTATTTTTAACAGCAGTAATGTCTAAAAATTTTAGTGTTTTGTGTATGGGGTTAAAATCAGTTCCACTATTTTTTCATTTTTTATGGATTGTGTCTTATCTTCGCGCACGCGCAGTCGTCTGTAACTACACCAAGCGAGAAAAATATTACAGCCGGCTGGATCTGTTTGTAAAAAGATAAAAGCTATACTGCAGATTAATGTGTTATAATGTGATAAGATTTAATGTTGGAATGTTTTGATGTTGATTCAAATGAATTAAAATACAGATATTGTGAGACACGGGGTCTTGAAAATGTATGTGCCCCCTCTGTTCCCTATTTTTATGTACAGCTTATTGGTTTGCAGTAATTAATATTACCAGATATATTATTTTCTGTGTTATTGAATAACTAATTACATTTGTCTTGTTTTGTTGTTTTTTTTTAATACATGAGGCACGTGCTATGGTGCTGCCTAAATGTTATTTTTGAAAATGTGAGGTGTTTTACAGGTAAATGGTTGCAGGTCATTTTAAAGATAAAATTTATTTTTGTCAGGAGAAAGTAATCTTTTTTGTTCCAGGCTGTTGTGTATTACAGGGGGTTAAATTAGTGCCACCCCGATAGAGTGCCTAATTTTATTATGTTGATATGTAGTTTTGAACCCTGTTACATTACTTTCGCAGAGTCCAAATAGGAGGGAATGTTGAAGGGACTGATCAGGTAGTTTTGTTTTGTGTTTTATTTTGTTTTGAATTAATGAATTTGGTTCTAGGAGAACTACAAAATGTGTATGAGCTTCAAGGAGTAACCCAGATTAAATGTGTATGACTGTAACCTACATTTTGAGGTTTTTCTGTGTAGATGGTTCCAGATCCTTCCAGAACGGTGAATATGGCACTGGGTAAGCTGTGCTGTAGTCTCCACCCAATATGAGGTATTGTGTAAGAGACCATCTCCCTCCAGCAAATTTACACAGGAGGCGAGGTGACGTCACTCACAGATGAGTCTTTATAGATTTAGATGGGGAGAAGGCAAATGTAAAGGATCTGCCAGGCACTACGTCTGTGGATACTCCCAGAATTAATCAGTCGACACCTGAGGCCAGACCTCTTAGACTGACACCGGCTCCCACCAATCAGGGTGGCAGGCTCAGGAGTGGGAGAGCCTATCGCGGTCTGGTCAGTCGGAGTTAGCTCCGCCCCCTGTCCATTTATACCTGCCGTTTTCTCTTCCTCATTGCTTGTTATTCTTCATGGATTCCTGGCCCCACTGCTGCCTTGCTCCAGCCTGCTTCTGCCGTGCTTCTGCCTTGCTTCAGTTCCCGCTTATCCTGCTTCGCTCTGCCCCTGGCTTGCTTCCTGCTCCGTGCTCTGCGTTTGTATACTCCACTACATTCCGATCCTGACTGGCTCGTTCACCACTCTGTTTCCTCACGGTGTTCCGTGGGCTACTGCCCCTTCCCTTGCTTGTTCCCTGTTTGTATCCCCTTGCACTTCGTCAGCGTAGGGACCGCCGCCAAGTTGTACCCCGTCGCCTAGGGCGGGTCGTTGCAAGTAGGCAGGGACAGGGCGGTGGGTAGATTAGGGCTCACTTGTTCCCTTCACCTCCTTCCTGCGATAACAGCAAAACAAACAAAAAATTGTTTGAATATTGTTTATTTTATGCCAGATTTCAGTAACATATTTTGTTTGTTTTTGTATTAATCAGGTATTTACAGGACCTGGTGGGTGGGATTTACAAGTGTTCTGGATTATCAGATGAATGTGGAACAATAAAACTCCACCCTTTTGAAATGTTCTATCTATATTTGACATGGGTTTCCAATGTAAATTTGTAATGTAGACATACTTCATCATATACAGTATGTGTAGAACAGGATACGAGGCACAAGGTGAATTACCCAGAAACCACTCTCACCTTCTTGTTCATCTCAAGGAGCGGAGCTGGAGGTGCTCGCTGAGGCTGTAACCAGGCAGAAGGTAAGACGGCCGACATTTACACTGACTCTAGGTACGCTTTTGGCATCGCCCACAATTATGGGTCCATTGGTAGTAGGAACTTTATTGGATCATCGGGTAAGCCAATTGAGAGAGCAAGAGAAAACAGACCTGACAACAAGGGTATGTGCAGCAAAGTATCAGTAAATTGGCTTGTCCCTGGATACAATAATGCCACCACTAGGTTTGTAGCAGCCGGCATGATGTGCGCACGGCATGACATACCTGTGAAAAGTGCAGCCCGGCCAGATTACCCATCCCACCGACTGCAGAACATACAACTACCCGAGGTAGACGTGTATGACAATGTGCTCGTGTGTGTAGATCTGTTCTCAGGGGGGCCTGAAGCCCGGCCTGTATTTTCCCCACTGCAGACGTTGTGTGTAAGTGACGGGAACAATGTTATCCCAAGTATTAACCTGATGTTTGTACAATAAGATATCAGCAGTTCTCCAGATGTTATTCCAAAGTTAGTTTGTTTAATAATTGTATTTAAGAAGTGTTGTGGGAATATTAAATACTGAAGTTAAGTTTTATGTAAAGTTCTGGACCAGCCTTAGCATTGGACTATTAGAGTCATGCGTCAGATAAAAGGTACAGAAGTGGAATATTCCCATTCGAAAACATTTTTAGTTATTTGTTTTTTGTCGTTGTTATTGTGAAAGGAAAATTCTGTGCAGTGTTTGTGTGTGTGTGTGTGTATATATATATATATATATATATATATATATATATATATATATATATAAAGAAGAAAAATGAGTTTGCATGTATAATTTCTAGTTATTGCTCAATGTGAACGTTTGATGTAAAGATGTTATTTGTTAATGTTTTTCTTCAAATTAATTATTTGATTAAGATCAATTAATGTTTATACAATGAAAAAGCTTGTTCTTCACAGGAAGAGTCCAACTGGGAGCGGAAGGCGTGAGAACCAGATTCTAACAGAATGTGGACGGATAAGGGAAGGTGAACCGGTAACACCCAAGGCACTCTTGATGGCACTTGCATTGATGGTGTATGACCTCACATATGCCCCAAGACTGCAAGGATCGATTTGGTAAGATCTAATTGGTATGTCCCAGGCTTTACAGCTGTTGCTTCTAAATTCTGTTAGAGCTGTTTGATTTGCCTACAGAACAGTCCTGGCAGACCGGTGCCAACCTTATCATACCCGCCTCCCACGAAGAGAACAGACCTTGAGAGGCCTTCCCATGCAATACAAATTAGAGTAAGAAAAATTGGTTTGCGACATTTGTCAGATAAACATGTGGAATCTGTGTATATTTTGGTGAGCTGGAGATGTTCCAGACAATCAGCTCAGATCAAGGTACAAATCCTGCTGGAAAGCGTGACACAAAGTGCAAATGAAACGTACCCAATAATTACACATCTTCTAGGTGCCATGTCCATTGGAACAGAGAAGTTTTTCTTATATAAAGGTGTTTGTTTGATTTAGTTTAAGGGCCTGACATTGTTATTGTATGTACTTAGAACAACTTTTATAGTACGTAGATGTTATCCCCAGATTAGTATTTATTTTAACAATTGACAAGGGTTGGGGGTCCCCAGCAAGTGCCAGTAAACATGAACTAAAAGATTTTTAATACGATGAACTCCATTACTGAGGTGCGGCAGGCGCAGCCGGAGCCAGTACAACGCGTTTGTCATGAACTGACGACAGTGTCACAATTCCAAGCAGGCGCCCAGACAAGTAACTTACCGGAGGAAGAAGGCAGATGCGGAGGGTTTGTGGTGGTCACAATAACACTCCACTAATCCGCCTACGTGGGATCTCACACCAGGCTCACAGCATGAGGTGTTGTGTACAGCCCAGTGACGTAAACTAAAAGAGACAGGGTCTGAAAGATGAGAAGGACCAAATCAAGTCCTGATGACATCAGCAAAGTTCAAAGTAAGGACCAAAGACCTGAGTGAATCCATCAGCAGTATCAAGTGTTTTAATCAGAAGACAGGAGAAGAAGAGGACGATGATGTACAGGACTTGTCAATACACTGGTGGGACCCCATACCCTAACCGGACATTGGTGATGGCATCATATTAGTTGTGGCCCTATTGATATATTGCTTGAGTTTCATAATCATAATATATAATTTCTGTAATTTAATATGAGAAAAAGGGGGGTTTGTGAAGGATGATTTATTTGCTTATATTCTCTGTATGAAATTACATTGTGAATTATCAAGCAGGATGCCGAATTACTAAGATATGTAATATGTGAAAGTGATGATAATGTGTAAATGATTTCGTTTCGTGCAGCAGCTATCTTGTCTGGAGTTCCCATCTTGGTTTTATTGTAGTGAATAGAAAAGTCATTGTTCCTTTAATACAAGTAATGTTGATTTCGTATGTTTTATCTTTGACCTTGGTTCCCATGCGAAGTTGGTAGAGAATGGACAGGGAGGGAGATGGGAGGGTGGCAAGTATGCGTGAGGGAAGGTCTCCCCCATCTCCACGGGAATATTCTGTCCAAAAGAGATAAGGCCACCTGCAAAACCTAATGTGTGAAGAATTATAATGATGTATCTGGGATGTATTTTATTGTATGCTTTTTACTGAATAACAAATATTGTTACATTGTCTCTGATTGGTTAACCTCAAGCCTACACCCCTTCTGAATTTCAGTTTTAACAGTTTGAGTTTGGTAATAAATCCTTCAGAGGAGCATTTTGAACATATTAGCATGTCTGTGTGTTTTCTTCTCCTCTCTCGATATATATCGGTGAAATATCCTAATTAGGATACTGACTAATGGGGTCTGGCCTTGAGAGTCTGTTTGGACTCGTATCAATTTCAGTCTAATATATTTTGAGCGATGGATTTCCACGACAGCGGTCTAGGGATGGAAGTAACATCTGTAAGTAATTGTAATTGTGAAAGGTGGGCTTCTAAGTCAGATGATTTAAATGCGTTCACGGGTATACTATAAATTTGATGCATTATAGGTGAATGAATAATTCCTATAGGAGCTGGTTACTGTTTTAAAACGTGCTTTCAAGGATGTTGTGCTCCTAGCACAACCAACCAGGTCAGCAGAACTGGGAGTGAAAAACGAAAATAAGAAAGCAAAAAATGGATCAGTCCTGAAAGGGTTAATTCATTTCTAATGAAAAAAAATTATGTGTTTCCGTACTCGGGAGAAATTGCTTTACAAAAATTGGTTGTTTTTTTTCTCCTTTATCCCTTGTAAAAATTAGAAAATACAACATTTTAGTGGGGAAAAAATTGTGATATTCATTTTCGTGGCCTAACTCTAATAAATGTAGCAAAAGACCCGTGGGGTCTAAATGCTCACTATACCCCTAGAAAAATTCCTTGAGGGGTGTTTACCAAAATGGGGTAACTTGGGGCGTTTCCACTGTTTTGGTCCCTCCAGGGCGTTGCAAACACGACATGGCACCGAAAACGAATCCAGCAAAATCCGTGCTCCAAAATCCAAATGGCGCTCCTTCCCTTCTGAGCGCTGCAATGGGTCCAATCAGCAGTTTATTACCACATATGGGGTATTGCCGTAATCAGGAGAAAATGCTTTACAAATGTTGTGGTTCTTTTTTCCTTTTAACCTTGTAAAAATTTAACATTTCTATGCTTTTTCAGAAAAAAAAGTCGATTTTTATTTTCACGGCCTAATTCCACTAAATTCTGCAAAAAATCTGTGTGATCAAAATGCTAACTAAACCCCTAGATAAATTCCTTGAGAGGAGTAGTTTCCAAAATGGGGTAACTTCTCAGGTGTTTGCACTGTTTTGGTCCCTCCAGGGCGTTGAAAATTCGACATGGCACCGAAAACCATTCCAGCAAAATCTGTGCTCAAAAAAAATCCAAATGGCGCGCCTTCCCTTCTGAGCCCTGCTGTGGGTCCAATCAGCAGTTTATTACCACATATGGGGTATTGCCGTAATCAGGAGACATTGCTTTACAAATGTTGGAGTGCATTTTCTTCGTTATTCCTTGTAAATATTAAAAATGTCTTTGTTTTTTCTGAAAAACAGTAGATTTTCAGTTTTACAGACTAATTCCAATATATTTAGCGAAAAACCTGTGTGGTCAAAATGCTAACTACCCCTAGATAAATTCCTTGAGGGGTGTAGTTTCCAAAATGGGGTAACTTTTGGGGTGTTTCCACTATTTTGGCACCACAAGACATCTTCAAACCTAAAATATATTCTAAAAAAAAAGAAGGCCAAAATCCACTGGGTGCTCCTTTGCTTCTGAGGCCTGTGTTTCAGTCCATTAGCACACTAGGGCCACATGTGCGATACTTCTAAAAACTGCAGAATCTGGGCAATAAAATATTGAGTTGCATTTCTCGGGAAAAACCTTCTGTGTTAGGGTATGTTCACACGTAGTGTTTTCAGACGTAATTTGGGCGTTTTATGCCTCGAATTACGCCTGAAAAAACACCCCTAATACGCCTACAAACATCTGCTCAATGCTTTCAATGGGAATTACGGTGTTTTGTTCCCACGAGGCTTAATTTTACGCGTCGCTGTCAAAATCCGGCGCCTAAAAAGACGCCCGCGAAACAGAAGTGCATGTCACTTCTTGGGACGTTTTTGGAGGCGTTTTTCATTGACTTCATTGAAAAACAGCTCCAATAATGGCCGTAAAATACGCCGCGAAAAACGCGAGTTGTTACAAAAATGTCTGAAAATTAGGAGCTGTTTTCGCTTGAAAACAGCTCCGTATTTTCAGACGTTTTTAGTCACTGCGTGTGAACATACCCTTGCAAAAAAAATAAATTTGTAAATTTCGCCTGTACTATGCTTTAATTCCTGTGAAACGCCTAACGTGTTAAAACACTTTTTTGAATGCTGATTCGAATACCTTGAGGGGTGCAGTTTTAAAAATTGGGTGATTTCTGGGGATTTTCTAATATATAAGGCCTTCAAAGCCACTTCAGAACTGAACTGGTCCCTGAAAAAATGGCCTTATGACATTTTCTTTAAAATATGAGAAATTGTATGCTAAAGTTCTAAGCCTTGTAACGTCCTAGAAAAATAAAAGGACGTTCAGAAAACGATGCAAACATAAAGTAGACATATGGGAAATGTTAACTAGTAACTATTTTGCGTGGTACTACTATCTGTTTTACAAACAGATACGTTTAAATTGTGAAAAATGCTAATTTTTGCACATTTTTTCTACATTTTGTTGTTTTTCAGAAATAAATACCGAAATTATCGACCAAATTTTTTCACTAACATAAAGTACAACATGTCACGAAAAAACAAACTCAGAATCGCTTGGATAGGTAAAAGCATTCCGATGTTCTTACCACATAAAGTAACACATGTCCGATTTGAAAAAAACGTCTCCTGAAGGCCAAAACAGGCTGGGTCCTGAAGGGGTTAAGGTTGCGGCCCCTTTTTTTCATGTTGCCATTGTTACATTTTAAAAGCCAAAACTTTTTGTTGTATTTTGCTATACCACCATTTTGGTAAACACATAGCTTATTGATCAAGTTTTATTAACTCTTTCTTAGCAGGAGGGAAAAAGTCATTTTCGCCATTGTTTTTTGTGCGTTGCACTGCAGCATAAGGGCTTGTCCATACGTAATGGATTTGCTGCAGATCAACTAGCAGACAATCCGCTGTGAAATATCCGCACCATTTTTTTGTGGAAAATAGTGCAGTTTTTTGGTGCGTTTTTTTCAAGGGCTGTGTGATAGTGATACTTTTTCTTCTTGTGATGTATTTTCCACCCCCTGTAAGAAATTCTGCAGTACAACAGTAAAAAGCAGGAAATCAATTTCTGGAATGAGTTTTAACGCATCGTGTGGATGACATTCGTTAAATCACACCCACTTTGCTGCTACTGTATTCTTATGCGTATTTTCCGTCCGCAATTCCGCTCGGAAAATACACAGTAATTCCGTTACGTGTGGTCACGTAAAAAGCATGCTAACTTTATTCTGCAGTTTGAGTAAAAAAAATTTATTTTTCCTGGCACTGCGAACTGGTAAAACCCTTCTTGAGTAGTGAGGATTTAAAACAAGGAAAGTAATATCATATATTGTTTTATTTACTAGGCGTTTCGAGGCCAAACCGGCCTCTTCATCAGGTGAAATACAAATGAAACAATATCTTATATTATATTTGCTTGTTTTAAATTCTCACTACTCAAGAAGGGTTTTACCAGTTAGCAGAGCCAGGGAAAATCTGTTTTTTCCCTCAAACTACCATTTACCACTGGACCCTTTAGATCCGGATCGGAACCCAGGCTGCAGCAATATTTTAAAACATGCTTTCAAGGATGTTGTGCTCCTAGCACAACCAACCAGGTCAGCAGAACTGATCACCTATCTGTGGCTTTTTTACTATATCACTTGATGCACTGTGTGGTTTGTGTTGTTTTTTTCTCCTCTACTGTTTAACTTTATTCTGCAGGCAGTTTTTATTTTGGCTAGCGGCGCCCCTGGTAAGTGGTACTAAGAATAGTCTATTGCCATTTTAAATATAGTGCCTTATATTATGTTTGCTTGGGGTTGGCATGACTGCTCTAAATAATTTTGAAGTTAAATATAAAACATAACTTTCCTTTTACCATTCTAGGAATGTGATCTAAATACACCAACAGAGAACTCTGACATTTCTTATGTGGATGATGCAGTGAGTTATAATTATTAATCTTAGGTTTTAATTTTTTATATGTTCTCTGATTAGCTAATGTTCTACATTTTCCCTTCATAGCAAGAAAAATAATAATAGGGTTCTCCAGAACATGGATTCAGTATAATTTAACCAAGAAGAAAAAAACAAGCATCCAAAAATAACCGTAAATGTTTACTGTAGAAAAAAACAATACCTCTGGCAAAGGTTGGTGATCCAGATGTTAAAATAAGTTTTAATGGGGTTTACTTAAGACAATCATGTCATATCCACAGGATTTTTTTTTATAAATGTCTGATAGGTGTGCTTTCCACCTACAGGACCCAAAAACCTATATCCAGAACGGAGTTGCCCCAAGCCCGTGACCTGCCTGGTGGAGAATGAATTGAGGTTGTCCGCGGAAGGGTTGGGAATTGTATAGAACATGCTGTGAATATGCTATAAATTTCATGTGTTTATTGCATAATAATACATTGTTAAATTATTTTTTATTCTATATGGTAAAAAAACAAAAAAAGAGCTCAACAAAGAAACTATGGTGCGTTACATATAAAATTGTTAAGGATTAGAAAAACATTGATTATTTTGTCTAGGAACACTTCCATAAAGACTAATTTTGTGTTATTAATTTCTTTTAGTATGCATCTCAAATTAACTGATGGAAAATAAATGTGTTATGCCACTTTAAAATTAATCTATTTGGTCGCGACTTAAAGGCTTCTGTTGGACCACAAGCACCGTCTTCAAGCTGACCTAGTAGAGACACGGCAGTCTTGGTGATTAGGGAAATAGTCCCTGATGTGGAAAGCTACAGTTGTCAAGACAGGATTATCATATGGTTTATATTGATTAAAAGCAATTTAGGAGACGTTCGTGGCCGCTTTAACCATAAGGCAAATGGTGCACCTGCGCCTGTCCGTTGTCAGCTTTGCCCATGGAGGGCTGCGTGTCAGGATGCAGATTGTTGAATACAATGGTAAAGCAGGCAACAGTCCTGTGCCTGCTTCACTACTTAACGATCTCTGCGGTTTGGCGTCGTCTGTAAACATTTCATGGCTGTATTTTGTATTTTATCCGCTTAATGACCGCCGATAAGCCTTTTCACGGCGGTCATTAGTGGGCTTTATTCTGATGCAATAGCCTTTCTACGGAGCTGCATCAGAATAAATAAACAGAGCAGCGAGCTGTCAAATCTCCCTGCTCTCAGCTGCCAGAGCTGGGGGCATCCCTGTCCGAACGTGTGAGATCGATATAAGTATCGATCTCACCCGTTTAACCCTTCAGATGCGGTGCTCAATAGCGTGCACCGCATCTGTGTTGTTTTGGAGAGAGGGAGGGAGCTCCCTCTCATCCCACTGACACCCGGCGATAAGATCGCCAAGTGTCTGTGTCTTCTATGGCAGCTGGGGGCCTAATAAAGGCGGCCAGGTCTGCCTGTAGTGAATGCCTGCTAGGCTATGCCAGAGGCATGTCCTAGCAGATGCCTGTCCATTTGAAACGGACAGGCAGTAATACACTGCAATACAAAAGTATTGCAGTGTATTATAATAGCAATCGGATGATCGCATATTAAATTCCCCTAGTAGGACTAGTATAAAAGTAAAAAAAAGTTGAATAAAGTTAATTAAAAAAATGTGAAAAAAACAAATGAAAAACCCACTTTTTCCCCTTACAAAATGCTTTACTATTAAAAAAAAAAACACAAAAAAGTTACACATATTTGGTATCGCTATGTCCGTAACGACCCCGACTATAAAGCTGTTACATTATTTAACCCGCACGGTGAACGCCGTAAAAAATAACAATGGAAAAATTGCTGTTTTCTGTTAATCCTGACTTTAAAAAAATGTGATAAAAAGTGATCAAAAAGTCGTATCTACTCTCAAATGGTACCAATAAAAACTAAAAGTATTTTTGCAAAAAAAGCACTCATACAACTGCATTGGCGGAACAATAAAATAGTTATGGCTCTTCAAATATGGAAACGCAAGAACAAATAATTTTGAAAAGTAGTAAAACATACAAAATCTATACAAACTTGGTATCTTTGCAATCCTAACAACCCGTTGAATAAAGTTATTGTGTTATTTATATCACACGGTAAACTACGTAGATTTAGGGCGCAAAAAAAGAGTGGTGAAATTTCAGGTTTTCTTCTATCACCCCCCAAAAAAAGTTAATAAAAGTTAATGAATGAATTATATGTACCCCAAAATGGTGCTATTAAAAAGTAAAACTTGTCCCACAAAAAACAAGACCTTATACAGCTATGTCGACACAAAAATAAAAAAGTTATAGCTCTTCGAATGTGATGGAAAAACGTAAAAAATGGCTTGGTCAGTAGGGCCCAGAATGCAAGCAGGGGGAAGGGGTTATGCAACTGTTTGCGATGGGTGTGGCTGAAACGCCTGGAATAAATAATAAACAGTGGTGACCACAAAATTTAGGTCATATAGTAAAAAAATATAATTAAGAACGCTGTTTTAGGATAACTTTAAATTTTATATTAAAGAGAAACATAAATACGAGGTGGAGGTAAATTAGAGACAGATTTGTTAAAATGATGCAAGAAGAGGATAAACTTCCCAGCGGTTCAGCATCAACTGAACCAAGCGTTCTCAATATAAATGTGCCGACCAACTTAAATTTTAAAGACAGACAGCTGGAAGACTAAAGCAATTTTGCAAATTTTTTATAATTATTTTCATTAACGCTATATAGTTAGTTTTTAAAGGGTTGTTCCAAGTTTACAACTTATTTCTTATTCAGAGGGATAACTAGCTGATCGGAGGTGATCTAACTGCTGGAAGGTCCCATTGACCCCTCTGTATGAAGCAATGGGCCGAGCATGTAAACTGCTTCTCCATTCATTCTCTATTGCACTGCCCAAGATAGCGCATTACAGGGCTGACCAATTTTTGTCCCATAGAGATTAATTGGAGCTGCAGTGCACAAGATCAGCATTCTGCACCCCTCAGATGAGGGAATGGGACCTCCCAGAGGTAGGGCTACCATTGATCAGCTATTTACCCACTATTTTGTGAATAGGGGAAAAATTATAAACTTAGAACCCATTAAATATAATTCTTCCCCACAAGACAAACCATGACTAATGCAATGGGTAAACAGGTAAAGATACTTTCTCTAATTCTTTAATTTTTGTCTTTGTGCCCTCTTGCATTCCCCTGTGGTAAAGCCATTTTCTCACACACAGTATTTGGTCAGTATTGTGCATTAGCATTTGTGAACAAAAACCAGTAGTATTTAAAGAAAATGGGAAAGGTGTGGATCTTCCCATTAACGTTTTCTCGCTGTCAATTCCTCTCTTGATTTTGAAAAACAGTAATGCTAAACTACTGACCAAATACAATCCGTGTGAAAGTCTGCAAACGGGTTATGTGCTGCATTCTAATGCATACCACAGACTCCTATGCTCAAATAAATGGTACAATACTTGGCATAAAGAGCATTGGCTTATTGCAGGGGGACTGCACATGAGTACATATTAAAAATTATAGATTGGGAATCTGCAACTTTTTACCTGTCCAGGTGTTTTATGTCTTGACTGATTCTTTTTAATATACACTATGATGCAGTGAGTCCTATTCACATGGATGTGGTCACTCTGGGAAATACATCCAGCTCATGGACAGTGTTTCCCAGACGGAACATGGTTGTGTGAATAGGGCCTAACGGTTTGTGAGATGTACTAACCCTGTCATCTAACCATCAAAATTTGTCCATTGTCGGAAGAAAACAGGAAAATATCACTTCACTTTTTTTTTTTTATAACATTTACTTGTAGTGGCCCATTTTTTTAAAAAATAAGTTAAGACTGATCAGTATTTAATGTTGATTCTTTATTGTTAATTACATAAAAAACATTACAGCATAATAAGTTTAACACAATATGCATATTTTTTTATTAAATAGATAGTTTTATTAACTATAATTCAAATACTCAAATATCCATTTGTAAAAAGTTTTAAAAATGTATGAACAAGGAAATAAGAAAATGTGATAAAGTTGTGTCATGTTGATCTAAATCATGCTGCCTTGCCAGTCCACTCTGCCCACTTCACTCACAAACTGATTGGCAAAAGTGTCTCACGTTAATCGCAACATAAGCAGCTCTGAAGCCTGGTCCTTCAACATCTTCTAGATTAGGGACTATGTACTCTTCAGGGACATAATGCGGTACCTTAATACGTACAAAGTTGCGTAAAACAATACAAGTCTTCACAACATTGTCAATTGTTTCTGTGTTCAGTTGATAGAATGTGCCATTTTCTTGTAAAAATACAAAATGTGCATTTTACAAATCTTCTCGCCTGTTTAATTTTTTTTTTATTGTTCAACCCTTGTTTAGGGTAAGGTTTTAGCATACATGGTAAAGCCTCATCTTCCACCAAGACATGAGGCAATGATGTACCTTGTGTACCCGGTAGTGGTCTGGGCTTGGGAATGGATAGATTAGGATATATGAAGGGAAGGACACCAGTATTAGGCCCCCAGAATGCCCCCCCTTACTAGGAGTTAATGCAAAAATTGTGTGGGATTTGGTGCACCCACTGCTGGACCAGGGTCACCACCTCTACCTGGATAATTTTTATACCAGTGTCCCACTCTTCAAGTGCCTCGCTTCCAGAAGTACTGCGGCATGCCGCACTGCTAGAAGAAATCTGAGAGGCCTCCCTAAGACTCTGCTTGGGCAAACACTCAGAAGGAGTGAGAGCAGGGCACATTCTAGAAGCAACATATTGTGTCAAGTACAAGGACAAACAACTAATTGCCAGCAGGCAAGAAAAGCCCTATTTCCCAACTACCATATAACTAAATTGGTAAAAACTTGATTTCTTTAGTAGGCTATATATAGCAAACAGACAGACCACACATATAGAGTTAAAATGATCAATGCCAGGCGCTAGTCAGAGAACGTAGGTGATTGCTACAAAGTGCATAGGAATGGAGCACCTATTGAACTAGATGTCCAGACTTAGGCCTTATTTACACGAGCGTGTGCGCTTTGTGCACGCAAAAAACGCTGCGTTTTGCATGCGCAAAAGGCACTTAACAGCTCCGTGTGTCATCAGCGTATGATGCGCGGCTGCGTGATTTTCACGCAGCCGCCATCATTATGACACTCCGTTTGGCACGTGGTGCTTTTCTGTTTACATTGAGTTTGACAGCTGTTGCGCGAATCACGCTGTTCGCACGGAAGTGCTTCCGTGCGGTGCGCGTGATTTTCACGCACCCATTGACTTCAATGGGTGCGTGATGCGCGAACAGCGCATAAAGGACATGTCGTGAGTTTTTTTCAGCGGAATCATGCTGAGCAAACCTCACGGACTGTCTGCATGCCCCATAGACTTATATAGGTCCGTACGACACGCATGAAAAGCACGCGCGTCGCACGGACGTATATGACGCTCGTGCAAACAAGGCCTAAGTACGAGGGCTGCAGGGTATAGCAGCCAAATCATGGACTTATCCAGCAGTGTATCTAGCGACCATGCATGAAATTAAAATTTGAAAAGCCCCCCAACATGTTTCGCTACTGCTGTAGCGTCCCCAGGGGTTATCGGGGCTAATGACGGCGCGCCGAAAAAAACTCTCCCTATTGTACGGACTTCCGATGACGTACATGGGAGGTGTGTCGCTGCGGCTGGCCAATGACAGCAAGCACAGTAGAACCAACCAACATCTGTGAAGAGGGACAAGTGAGGCTACGAATAGAGTATCGTAGGGGTCAGCCTATGACCTAGGAGAGTCTGCGCATGCGCATAAGCCCAATTCAGGACATAGCGCAAGTCTCATCGGAGCCGACGCTGCGGCTGACCAATGACAGCAGAACAAACCCTCGCTTGTGAAAAAAAGACAAGCGAGGCTACGAATAGGGTATCGTCAGATCAGCCTATGGGAGAAGAGAATCCGCGCATGCGCATACGCCTAATAGAGGACATAGCGTAAGATCTCATCGGAACTGAAGGAAGAGGTAAGCTGCGCATGCTCAGGGATTTAGCCTGAGATTCAAGAGGTGAAACAATGGTTTAGAGGCTTTACAGTAGCCTTCCTTGTCCATGCATAGAGGAGATCGCCAGATATGTGGAATATGTACTATCCTAAGCTCCAATAAATGTAACATGGAGAAATCTACAGTGAAGGAAATAAGTATTTGATCCCTTGCTGATTTTGTAAGTTTGCCCACTGTCAAAGACATGAACAGTTTAGAATTTTTAGGCTAGGTTAATTTTACCAGTGAGAAATAGATTATATATTAAAAAAAAAAAGAAAATCACATAGTCAAAATTATATATATTTATTTACATTGTGCACAGAGAAATAAGTATTTGATCCCCTACCAACCATTAAGAGTTCAGCCTCCTCCAGACCAGTTACACGCTCCAAATCAACTTGGTGCCTGCATTAAAGACAGCTGTCTTAAATAGTCACCTGTATAAAAGACTCCTGTCCACAGACTCAATTATTCAGTCTGACTCTAACCTCTACAACATGGGCAAGACCAAAGAGCTTTCTAAGGATGTCAGGGACAAGATCATAGACCTGCACAAGGCTGGAATGGGCTACAAAACCATAAGTAAGACGCTGGGTGAGAAGGAGACAACTGTTGGTGCAATAGTAAGAAAATGGAAGAGATACAAAATGACTGTCAATCGACATCGATCTGGGGCTCCATGCAAAATCTCACCTTGTGGGGTATCCTTGATCCTGAGGAAGGTGAGAGCTCAGCCGAAAACTACACGGGGGGAACTTGTTAATGATCTCAAGGCAGCTGGGACCACAGTCACCAAGAAAACCATTGGTAACACATTACGCCGTAATGGATTAAAATCCTGCAGTGCCCGCAAGGTCCCCCTGCTCAAGAAGGCACATGTACAGGCCCGTCTGAAGTTTGCAAATGAACATCTGGATGATTCTGAGAGTGATTGGGAGAAGGTGCTGTGGTCAGATGAGACTAAAATTGAGCTCTTTGGCATTAACTCAACTCGCCGTGTTTGGAGGAAGAGAAATGCTGCCTATGACCCAAAGATCACCGTCCCCACTGTCAAGCATGGAGGTGGAAACATTATGTTTTGGGGGTGTTTCTCTGCTAAGGGCACAGGACTACTTTACCGCATCAATGGGAGAATGGATGGAGCCATGTACCGTCAAATCCTGAGTGACAACCTCCTTCCCTCCACCAGGACATTAAAAATGGCTCGTGGGTGGGTCTTCCAGCACGACAATGACCCGAAACATACAGCCAAGGCAACAAAGGAGTGGCTCAAACAAAAAGAAGCACATTAAGGTCATGGAGTGGCCTAGCCAGTCTCCAGACCTTAATCCCATCGAAAACTTATGGAGGGAGCTGAAGATCCGAGTTGCCAAGCGACAGCCTCGAAATCTTAATGATTTACAGATGATCTGCAAAGAGGAGTGGGCCAAAATTCCATCTAACGTGTGCAAACCTCATCATCAACTACAAAAACGTCTGACTACTGTGCTTGCCAACAAGGGTTTTGCCACCAAGTATTAAGTCTTGTTTGCCAAAGGGATCAAATACTTATTTCTCTGTGCACAATGCAAATAAATATATATAATTTTGACAATGTGATTTTCTTTTTTTTTTTTTTATATAATCTATCTCTCACTGGTAAAATTAATCTAGCCTAAAAATTCTAGACTGTTCATGTCTTTGACAGTGGGCAAACTTACAAAATCAGCAAGGGATCAAATACTTATTTCCTTCACTGTATATAATAAAATAGTAATGGACGCTTGAATGAAAGGCGAAGGAAGAAAAGAATGGGGCTGTCAAATATGAGTGGTACTGTAATAAAGTAAACTGTAATGTTTACAATAGTAAGGTAAGGTCAGGACTATTTTGCCAGTCCTAATAGCATAAATTATAAAACAGATTATAAGATAGAGAATTTAAAGAAAAGCTGCAAAAGTGAATCCCTCATTTAAACCCAAACGATTCAGAGTGCTCAGGCGATGGATCCACCGTGCTTCTTCCTGCAGAAGTTTACGGTCTAGATTACTGACCCTAGGGCCCATTTAATTTGGGCAACACCCCAAAATTGGAGTGATCGAGTGTTGCCACCATGTAGACTATGAATATGTCTTAACAGAACTGTGTCTTCTTTTTTATTGATCGTGCTGAGATGTTTAGAGATTCTTCTCCTCAATTGTTGAATGATCTTAGCCACGTAGAATTTAGGGCATGGGCATTTCGCTATATACACCACTTCACTACTTTGATAATTGATACATTGTTTGATCTCATATGATTTACCATCAACTGGATTCATGAAGTTCTTAACCGTTGACATGTGTAACGTCTATGGCCACGGTCCGTCGTTCGGTCGTTAACCTCGACGACCGTGGCCATGGACATCTTACCTTGGCTGCAGCGTCGTCCTCCTGTGAGGCACCGGCACTCACTTCCGGACTTCGGGTGTCTCCGGCGGGCGCCCGCGCGTGCACGGCCCTAAAGGGCCAGTGCGCGCATTTTTGCAGGAAGTCTGAAATCTAGCCCAGGATGCCCTGGGCTATAAAAAGGGCTCTGTCCTCTTGCTCTTTGCCAGAGCATTGTTCGTTACCCATTGTTTGTCGTGCTTATGGTCTTCCAGTTTCCCAGTGTAGCTTGTTGCTGTATCCTGTTTCCGTGCTACCTAGTTCTAGTGTCATGCTGTGCTATTGCCGTGCTGTGCTACAGTCTGACCAAATATAATAAAGACCCTGGGTAGTTGGTGGACACTATATACAACTAACAACAAATTGCCTTTAGGCAAGATACCCTATTTCCCAACTACCATGAAAGTAAATTAAATTCTTTATTGAGCTATATATAGCAAAAAGACAGACCACACATAAAGATTAAAATTGTCACTTCATGGTGCCGGACACAAATGTAAGAGGTTACTTCATATGCAGCGGTGTAAAACACCTAACAACCAGTGTGAAGACCGCTAATCTGGCAGTCAATTAATTGAATTTGTCCAACAATAAGTCTGGCAATAAGCAGGAATTAAAATTTAAGAAGCCCCCCCGACATGTTTCGCTACTGCTGTAGCGCTCTTAGGGGTAAACGGGGCTAATGGCGGCGCGCCGAAAAATCTCTTCCTCTTGTAAACATTTCTGATGACGTACATCGGAAGTGTGTCAGTGCGGCTAGCCAATCAGAAGAGGTAGATGAGGACCGACCTCCAGAGAAGATGGATTGACGAATAGGGAGAAACATGAGATGAGCCAATCATAAACGATAGAATGCGCGTGCGTACACATAACAAATAAGGTCTGTCTGTCTGTGTCTCTGCATGTGTTTGTCTCTTACATCTACTACATTATCTGTACTCAGAGAGTTATCACAGTGTGTTATCTGTGATGTTACATAGGACTGCAGGCAACAGCTACTACATTATCTGTACTCAGAGAGTTATCACTGTGTGTTATCTGTGGTGTTACATAGGACTGCAGGTAACACTACTACATTATCTGTACTCAGAGAGTAATCACTGTGTGTTATCTGTGGTGTTACATGGGAGTGCATGTAACATCTACTACATTATCTGTACTCAGAGAGTTATTACTGTGTGTTATCTGTGGTGTTACATAGGACTGCAGGTAACATCTACATTATCTGTGGTCTTACATAGGACTGCAGGCAACACTACTACATTATCTGTACTCAGAGAGTTATCACTGTGTTATCTGTGGTGTTACATAGGACTGCAGGTAACATTTACATTATCTGTGGTCTTACATAGGACTGCAGGCAACACTACTACATTATCTGTACTTGGAGAGTTATCACTGTGTTATCTGTGTTGTTACATAGGACTGCAGGCAACAGCTACTACATTATCTGTACTCAGAGAATTATCACTGTGTTATCTGTGGTGTTACATAGGACTGCAGGTAACATCTACATTATCTGTGGTCTTACATAGGACTGCAGGCAACACTACTACATTATCTGTACTCAGAGTTATCACTGTGTTATCTGTGGTGTTACATAGGACTGCAGGTAACATCTACTACATTATCTGTGCTATGTACATATGTGCCTGTGTGCGTATATATGGGTCTGTTTGTGAATGTGCCTTTGTGCTTGTATATATGTGCCTTTTATGTATTTGCATATGTTCCTGTCTGTGTATTTATCTGCCGGTGTGTGTGCATATATGTGTCTATACGTCTATATATTTACCTGTATGTATATATTCCAGATGTGTGTATTTATATTTGCCTGTATGTCTAAATATCTGTCTTTATGTATGTACAGTATATATGTTCCAGCGTGTCCATATATGTGGTTAATTTTTGGTTTGTGTAGGGGGCGGCAATAGAGAGGCCCACACAGGGCGCCAACCAAGCTAAGGCCGGCCCTGGCTGTCACCAACCCAAGTCAGAAGGAACTCCGCCGCCTGCGCCGCATGACCTCCTCGGCTCCTCCGGTAAGTCACACCAGGCAGAGTGGAGAGTGGTAGCGGTAGGCTACCGCTCACCGGTCTGTTCACAGTGTGGCGCTAAGTACAAGGGGCGGAGTGTGGCGCTATTTACAAGGGGAGGAATCTGGCACTATTTACAAGGGGGGAGTGTGGCGCTATTTACAAAGGGGCAGCGGGCTGTGTGTGGCACTATCTACAAGGGGGAGGGTGTGCCGCTATCTACTAAGGGGGAAGCGGGCTGTGTGTGGCACTATCTACAAGGGGGGCTGTGTGTGGCCTCTTTAATTTATTTTCTTTTAATTTATTTTTATGTTAATTACATTATAGAACTATATCGCTTGTAAAATGTAGAAATGCTTTTATACTCGAGTTACATTAAAAAAATAGTGAAAAAAAATTACACCTCATTGATTGGTAGGGAAAGAAAACATGGCGAGGGGGAAGGAAATGTCGGGAAATAAGTTGGGGGGGGGGCGCCAATCTGAATCTTTGCCCCGGGTGCAGGAGAACCTAGCTACGCCTCTGCAATAACAACCCTCATTAACCCCATTTTCATTTTTTCCTCCCATACCTTCCAAAAGCCATAACTTTTTGATTTTTGCTATCCAAGTTGTAGTTTTTTTATGGCACCTTTTATTATACCATATAATGTATTAGGAAAAGGGGGAGAAAAATCTTTGTGTGGTGGAATGGGAAAAAAAACTGTGATTCCGCCATTGTTTTTTGGGTTTTATTTTTACAGCATTCGCAGTGCAATAAAAAAGCCATGTTAACTTTATTCTGCAGGTCAATACGATTATGGCGATACCAAATTTATATAGGTTGTTTTTTTTATATTTTACTACTTTTACAAAGAAAATACGAACAGTTAAAAATAAAATGTATTTTGTTGCCATATCCTGAGAGCTATAACTTGTTTTATATTTTCGGCTTATTTTTTGCGGGGCAAGCTGTAGTTTTTAAGGGTACCATTTTGCGGTATATGTGAGTTTTTGATCACTTTCCATTCCATTATTTTTGAGAGATGGACCAAAAAACCAGGAAATTCAGGCTTTCATGGACACGGTGACAGGGCCGGCCTTAGGCTACAGGGTTCCCTGTGCGGAATTGCACTTTGGTGCCCCCCCTCCTCAATTTACCATTGTTATATATTGTGAGCATTTGGTGCTTTTGTTTGTACTGTATGTTTTGTTAAGGCTGCTTTCACATTACGTCCTGCCTCCTCCGTTTATCATATGCAGCAGAAAAGGTCCTATTGCATATATTAAATTGACTCAAAAAATGTGCAGTATCATTTTTTTTTACTGGACGCCACTGGATAAAATAGTGCAGTCCCACCCGAACTGAGACTTTTTTTTACCCTCCATCAGGCTTATGGGACTGTTTACCATATGTTCTGGTAGCTTTCCCGGTGAATACGTTAAACGGATGTAATATGAAATGATCTTTACTCTGACTTAAAAAATATTAAAACTGCTGTCCACGTGTGCAATGTTGGACAGCAGAACTTTTTATCACTTCTTTATGGACATGTCCATAAACAAGCATCCATCCCCGTATGACCTGAGAGGAGCACCTAAATATTGTGTGCGTGTGTGTATATATATATATATATATATATATATATATATATTTAATTAATTAATGAAAGATGACTGCATTTAGAACTGAGAAATATATTGCAGAACCAGTAACGCATATATATTTATTTTGTGAAATTTAAAAAAAAAAAAAACTTTTGACAAATATCCACAAATAAATTATATAATGCAAACAAATATGAAGGAAGAGGGTCTAGCCCACGGATCTAGCAGGCATAAGAGACAAAACCATGATGGGTAAAAAGCCAGGTTTAAAAATTAGGCTATAAAGGACAGTGAACATTTAAACCAAGATTCAAAATGGCACTGCGGATAAGTTTTTGAAAATAAGTACAACGCACCAAGTGAAACATGTTTTGAAACTGCAACAACTTTGATTTTTGAAGGTATTATTAAAATACAACTCTTCGTGCTTTAACTCTTGCAAATTCATCAATTACACTGTTCAGGTCCATTGAGTTTAACACATGGTTTTCAATAGATAACACTGCAAGGGAAGATAATCTCTCCTCAGACATAGTTGACCTCAGATACGTCTTTATCAGTTTCAGTTTTGAAAAACTGCGCTCCCCTGATGCAACGGAAACAGGAATTGTCTGCAAAATTTTAAGGGCTATCCACATATTTGAAAATGTATCTGTGAGGCCATTTTTTGTTACAAAATTGAGACTCTGCATTGGTGTTACAGTTTCCTCAGGAAGAAGTGTCTGAATATGCCTGAGCTCATCAGCTAGTTCGGCACCATCTATATCACAAGCGCTGCCGCTTGTCAGTGATGTTTGCAATTGCAAACAGCTTTTCTGAAGTTCATCTCTTGTTGGAAGGCTCTTAATATTATATAGATTATATATTGTTGAAAACGTTCTTCCAAAGAGTTAGTAGCTGTATCCACCAAAACATTAAAAAAGTTAGCCCTGAATTTTTGTATTGGCTCTCTAACAGGTTGATCCTTTCCTTCATACTCAAAGAAGGTCTTTTTAATTCGAATTCTGGAATTTTTTTTAAACACAGGCTCCACACCATTGTCTTCAGAAAGTTTCTTTGCTTTTTTGATGAGATGTGTGGCTGAGATCAGGTCAGCACTTTCATATTGCATGGCTTTACTGACTATGTTAATCTGGAATAAAAGGTCATACCAAACTATTAATACCACTATAAATTCAAATTCAACAATTTGTTGAGAGAGTGTCTGTGCCTCATGACTCGTTTTTGGTTCTGTACTGGGATCCTCTACAAGGGCCAATAATGCCTCCTGGATACCTCCAATGTTATGTATCAATGGCTTGATACAGTTTATTCTACATACCCATCTTGTCGTACACAGAGGTTTCACAGTAAAACTAGATACATGATCTGACACAATCTTCTATCGTTTTGCCGAACCCGAAAAAACATTGTAAATGCATTGAATAATACCAAATAGATCTTTTGACCGTTGGTTAGATCGAGCTGCATCGGCCACTACTAAGTTTAGGTTATGACACCCACATGGCACAAAAATTGCCCTGGGATTTTTTGGGAGTATGTTGGCTTGAACACCATTTTTCTTTCCTGCCATATTGGCTCCATTGTCATATCCTTGACCACGGCAGTTATCAATGTCTAAATCTTTGCCTTATAAGAAAGTAAGGCTAACCTCTGATAATCCTTTTCCTGTTGTGTCATTCACACTGTAGCCAAGGAAGTATTCTTTTATTTTGTATTCTGAGGACTTTTCCTCAAGAAACCTAATTGTAAAAGACATTTGCTGCAGATGACTAATGTCTGTAGTACAATCGAGTATTAAAGAATAGTACTTAGCCTTTTTACATTGGTCAATAATTGTATTGATAACCTGTTTGGCCATTAAATTCATTAATTCATTTTGAATTGTCTTTCCACAATAGTGGTCAGCAGACTCTTTGGATGTGATTCGACGAAGGTGCTCAGACATTACCACATCATGTTTCCCAAGAAGCTGAACAATGGCAAGAAAATTTCCATTGTTAGGAGTGAAGAGTCGATCTGAGGAGCCTCTGCATGGCAAATTCCTTTCAGCTAACAGCTGGGTAATTTGTATGAGACGCTCTAAGACATCTCTCCAATGCTTCCGTTGCTGGACTAGACTGTTTTGGAAGTGTTGGTCAATGGTGTTTATATTTTCCAGCCTAAGTTGTGTTTCCATCCATTTTTTTTCAGACAAAAAATGGCTGGTAGATGTTTCATGTGATTTCAAAATGAAGGACATATGAGTCCAGTCTTGTGACCCTTCGGTTGTCAATGACGTGCAAGCATTGTAGTCAAACAGTTTACAGCAAAAACAAAATACTCTATTTGCAGTTTTGGAATAAACCAACCATCGTCTAGGTTGATACTCCCCATTGTCCAATGATCTCTTGTAAAAGTCTTTACAGAAATGGCGATTCCTTTTATCATTTTAAAAATCAATATTTTTAACCTGCACAGGTCCTGTTTGTACAATTAAATCTATTATGGCAGAACTTAATTTAGGCCATAGAGCTGGATCTGGGTCTATTCCAGTTTTAGTGTTCACATAACCTTGTACCATTTGATCGTTCTAACCATGCTAATGATATTGACAGATTACAAGAATGAAGTGTTTTCAGCAATATGTTTAGGCTGAACTTTGACCTGCCGTTTTTGGCGTTTTTTTTTACCATGAGTCTCGTCTGAATTTAACCCAATTAAGCTTTGTATCCTCTCTGTATTTATACGTGCTACTCTACTGCCATTTTAACTTGGCTGATGAAGACGCCAGTCCGGCGTTGAAACGCGTAGCAATTGTTCTATCAATGTTCAAATAAATTAATTATTTTCATTTACTAAGCAGCGCCTCAATATCCCGTTTTTTATCGTTCATCGTCACTTTTTGGCATCTCTTTGGAGTTTTGCGTTGGGATCGGCAGCAGCTTTGTATTGCAACTACATGCTGGTTATTCACATCCTCATACGTGAGCATTTATGGTCATTCATATCGCATTTGATACGCACATGTGGCGCCGTGTTTTTCACTCTATTTTAGTATGAGATGGGGAATTGTTTTCTGTATCCTGTGGATCATTAGAATTTTCATCACTGTCGATACTCTCTGACTCTTCGTTTATTATGCATGTTGAAGATGAATTGCCCCGGTCAACTGGAGCATCAACATCAGCTTGGCCCCCTGTACATGTATCCCACTCTATTGTGCACTGTATAGGTGCAAGAGTATCATCAATCTCCTCTAGGACATCAACGTGGTCTTCTGTTTGAAAAAAAAGATTTTTCAAAGAACCTGCATACTTTTTGTCTTCTTTTTTAAACAGAGCTTTTCTTTTCCTGTTCTGGGCCCCTGATGGCTTTTTTGGGCCCATTCTGACTTGTAAATGTTTCCCTAGAGCAAACATAAAATAGTACATTATTGGTATTACACTGCCTCTAAAAAGTTCCTAGAGCTCCAATGGTTAAAAAATGCTAAATGTGGATCCAATGTAATAAATTATGAAAGCTTCCATTCCACTGGTGTTTCAGTGTAAAAAAAATACTGAGTGCATCCGTTTTCCTAGAGAACCAGTGTGATAAATACATAGGTTGGCCATGTCCCTGGAGATCCAATGTGAAGTACTGAGTGCATCCATGTCCCTGGAGATCCAATGTGAAGTACTGAGTTCATCCATGTCCATGGAGATCCATTGTGAAGTACTGAGTGCATCCATGTCCCTGGAGATCCAATGTGAAGTACTGAGTGCATCCATGTCCCTGGAGATCCAATGTGAAGTACTGAGTGCATCCATGTCCCTGGAGATCCAATGTGAAGTACTGAGTGCATCCATATCCCTGGAGATGCAATGTGAAGTACTGAGTGCATCCATATCCCCTGGAGATCCAATGTGAAGTACTGAGTGCATCCATGTCCCTGGAGATCCAATGTGAAGTACTGAGTGCATCCATGTTCCTGGAGATCCAGTGTGAAGTACTGAGTGCATCCATGTCCCCGGAGATCCAGTGTGAAGTACTGAGTGCATCCATGTCCCCGGAGATCCAGTGTGAAGTACTGAGTGCATCCATGTCCCCGGGGTTCCAGTGTGAAGTACTGAGTGCATCCATGTCCCCGGGGTTCCAGTGTGAAGTACTGAGTGCATCCATATCCTCGGAGATCCAGTGTGAAGTACTGAGTGCATCCATATCCCCGGAGATCCAGTGTGAAGTACTGAGTGCATCCATATCCCCGGAGATCCAGTGTGAAGTACTGAGTGCATCCATGTCCCTGGAGATCCAGTGTGAAGTACTGAGTGCATCCATATCCCCGGAGATCCAGTTTTATAAATACTAAATGTGTCCATGTCCTTGATAATCTAGTGGGATAACAGATGACTCACAGATGCAGCGCCAACTTCTTCTGGTCTAGTCGCTAGTCTCACGGGTTCTGCGAAGGCGACGCGTTGACTTCATCGCGCCACCTTCGCAGATCCCGTGAGACTAGCGACCAGACCACCGGAGACAGCGCTGCATCGTGAGTATGTGTCATCGCGTCGCCGCAGATCCCGTGACGACGAGGGACCTTACCTGAAGACAGCGCTGCATCCGTGAGTATGTAGGGCAATCATGTCGGGCTGTGTGGTATCATCTACATCGGGGCTGTGTGGCATCTACAGTGAGGCTGTGTGGCATCATATACAGGGAGGTGTGTGGCATCATATACAGGGAGGTGTGTGGCATCATATACAGGGAGGTGTGTGGCATCATATACAGGGAGGTGTGTGGCATCATATACAGGGAGGTGTGTGCCATCATATACAGGGAGGTGTGTGGCATCATATACAGGGAGGTGTGTGGCATCATATACAGGGAGGTGTGTGGCAAATACAGGGAGGCTGTGTGGCATCATATACAGGGAGGTGTGTGGCATATACAGGGAGGCTGTGTGGCATCATATACTGGGAGGTGTGTGGTATCATATACTGGGAGATGTGTTGTATCATATACAGGGAGGTTTGTGGCAAATACAGGGAGGCTGTGTGGCATTATATACAGGAAGCTGTGTGGCATCATATACTGGGAGGTGTGTGGTATCATATACAGGGAGGTGTGTGGCATATACAGGGAGGCTGTGTGGCATCATATACAGGGAGGTGTGTGGCATCATATACAGGGAGGTGTGTGGCATCATATACAGGGAGGTGTGTGGCATCATATACAGGGAGGTGTGTGCCATCATATACAGGGAGGTGTGTGGCATCATATACAGGGAGGTGTGTGGCATCATATACAGGGAGGTGTGTGGCAAATACAGGGAGGCTGTGTGGCATCATATACAGGGAGGTGTGTGGCATATACAGGGAGGCTGTGTGGCATCATATACTGGGAGGTGTGTGGTATCATATACTGGGAGATGTGTGGTATCATATACAGGGAGGTTTGTGGCAAATACAGGGAGGCTGTGTGGCATTATATACAGGAAGCTGTGTGGCATCATATACTGGGAGGTGTGTGGTATCATATACAGGGAGGTGTGTGGCATATACAGGGAGGCTGTGTGGCATCATATACAGGGAGGTGTGTGGCATCATATACAGGGAGGTGTGTGGCATCATATACAGGAAGGTGTGTGGCATCATATACAGGGAGGTGTGTGGCATATACAGGGAGGTGTGTGGCATCATATACAGGGAGGTGTGTGGCATCATATACAGGGAGGTGTGTGGCATCATATACAGGGAGGCTGTGTGGCATCATATACAGGGAGGCTGTGTGGCATCATATACAGGGAGGTGTGTGGCATATACAGGGAGGCTGTGTGGCATCATATACAGGAAGGTGTGTGGCATCATATACAGGAAGGTGTGTGGCATCATATACAGGGAGGTGTGTGGCATATACAAGGAGGTGTGTGGCATCATATATAGGGAGGTGTGTGGCATCATATACAGGGAGGCTGTAAATAGCATCTAGGTGAACATGTGACCTTCCTTTGGGTGTTTTCAGGGGGTTGGGACAAAAAAAGCCTGACCAATGAAATTCTTCCGTTTTTTTAACGGCCATGAAAAACTGATGCAAAATGGATGTCAAACCCCCATTAAAAACGGATAGACGGACTGGAAATGGATGAAAATTTAGAGACACACTGATGCAAAATGGCCATGAAAAACTGACAGTTGATCAGTTTTTAATGGACGTTTTTTTTAACTGTCGTGTGAATATTGCCTTATCAATCTATCTTTGCAAACAGTACCTCCAAAGTGCCGTTCAAGTACCACAGCTTTAGTAGTACATGTATTTAAAGAGGCTCTGTCACCAGATTATAAAATCCCTATCTCCTATTGAATGTCATCGGCGCTGCAATGTAGATAACAGTAAAGTTTTTTAGTTTTTTTTGAAAAACGATAATTTTTGCCCAAGTTATGAGCAATTTTAGATTTATGCAAATGAGCTTTTCAATAGACAACTGGGCGTCTTTTCTCGTTTTACCAACTGGGTGTGTTTTTACCAACTGGGCGTTGTGAATAGAAGTGTATGACGCTAACCAATCAGCGTCATACACTTCTCATCGTTCCCACCCAGCTTCTTCCACTGCACAGACACACAGCGTGACGTCACCCACAGGTCCTTCACCATCCCGTCGAATGAGAGAAGATACATCGGCTCCAGGCGTCCGAGAGGGTAATATGCTCGTCTCTAGGGAGTTCACTATGCTTACCTGCACACGGTGATGCTGCTGCAGATTCAACTGTACTCTCTCGGACGACTGGAGCCGATGTGTCTTCTCTCGTCCGGTGAAGGACCTGTGGGAGGAAGTGACGTCACAGTGTGATCTCGCGAGAACACGCTGTGTGTCTGTGCAGTGAAAGAAGCTTGGTGGGAACGATGAGAAGTGTATGATGCTTATTAGTCAGCATCATACACTTCTATTCACAACGCCCAGTTGGTAAACGAGTAAACACGCCCAGTTGGTAAAAACACAATACACGCCCAGTTGGTAAAACGAGAAAACACGCCCAGTTGTCCATTGAAAAGCTAATTTGCATAAATCTAAAATTGCTCATAACTTAGGCAAAAAATATAGTTTTTAAAAAAACAACAACTTTGCTGTTATCTGCATTGCAGCGCCGATCACTTTCAATAGGAGATAGGGATTTTTTAATCTGGTGACAGAGCCTCTTTAACTTATTGTCCCTCGTTTGGCTGTCTCCGGATGTGCAGGTCTTTTCTAGTCTTTGCTCTGGCGTGTTCCTAGAAATAGTACATACGAAGAAAGCACCCCTATTAGTGCCTATACAAATAGTGGCAGCGCCCCATAAATATTCATACATGCAGCTATTAGTACATTACATAATGTTCAGTTGCTAACGCTTTTTTTCCCCACGTTTTTCAAAGAAACGAGCTCTGTGTGTTTTTTCTGCCTCCCATTGATTTCCATGGGAGGTCAGAGGTGTAAACCGCTCGAAGAAAGAGCATGCCTCTGCATCCGATTGAAATGGGGAGCAATTTTGGCTGATTTATGGTGCTCATTTCTACGTGGTTTCCACATCAAAATCTGCGCCAAAAAACTGACCCTAATGGTTTTTTCTGTGGGGCGAGCCGTAGCATGGATTACATACTATATTGCAGTTAATTGTGATATTACTGCTGTTTTATTGCATCCTGCCTGTGGTGAATAATCTCTTAGATGCTGTGGTCGATGCTGCCTTGGAGGCTGGGTCCCAAGATGGGAAGCAGCATGTGATGGTGTGCTGGAACCAATGGCGTTCTCTGCAAATCCACGCCACTGCTCTATAGCGTTGAAGCAGTGGTGTGGATTGTTCGGTAGGGTGGTACTTTCAATCAAAGTGATAATTGCAGCTGTAGTCGAATGAGCTGTTCCTCAGGCACCTTTCGTAGAAAAGGGGCAATAGTGCGGCCGAACGCATCACAACAGTCCTCCTGGGCGCTTTACCTCAGATACTTGAGGACACGTGAGTCCACATGGCTAGCTGCAGAAGGGATGTCTCACCGACGCCTCCTGCCTGTAGGTTGCCTTTGCAAATTTACATCATGTGCCACATCTATTTAGGAGGATGACTGTGCCACCGGCTAATCCATTCTGGGCTCAGGTGTACTTAGCAGTAGAGTAGACATTTACTCTACTGCCTGCGACTGGTCCTGCCCATCCTCCTCTTCAGAGTCTGCCATATTGTCAGTGGTTCTAGAATTAAAATATAATTTTCATTTTAGTATTTCAAAAAGGGGCAAAGAACCTAATGACTTTATGAGAGGCAAAACAGACATTACAATAATTAATAATTAGAAAACATACGGCCTCATCTCCAAGATGTCTTTCAAAAAAATTAACTGTTTCGTGTACATGTATCTTCTCTTCTTCAAGGATCCATCACCGCTTTTCCCTTTTGCACCATATTCGTGGCGAAATTGATCTCTGGTGCTTCACCATCTTGTCTTCACACCATCAACTGAAAGAATATAAACAAACAGTGTTTTAAAGCCTTTTTTTTAACAAAACAAACTTTTAAAAACACTTTAAGAACTCAAAAAAGGGCCAGAACTAACAACAGTAAATTCAACAGTGACGCCTACTATACTCTTGTAAATTAGAACTTGTTAGCACGGGGACACACTGTACAAACAGGGATATTTAACACCAAAAACAGTATGTACTTAACAATTTTTTTCCTTTCACCAATTGTGCTTTTACTCCACTGCTAGGGAAACAATGTTTTCTCTATGTCTTCCCACACAACCTCCTTTTTAATATGGTCGTAGTAGTCTTCACTCCGACTGTCCCAGAGTTCAGGCCTCTCTTGAACCAGACATATTAATTTCTCAACATCAAAAGAGCGTGGCATGGCTGCACTTCTATCCTGATAAACTCACAATGCTAAAACCAGCTCAACAAGCACTTCCCGGTTTCTGCCTGTTTCTAGATCTTTTCAAACTCATTTACATGTAATTTCCAACTCTTGCGGGAAAAATGCATGTCACACGTATGTGTCTCCGTGTGCTGTCCGTGATTTTCACGCGCCGATTGATTCCAATGGATGCGTGATGCGCAAAAACCACACAAGTATAGGACATGCAGTGAGTTTCACGCAGCGGACACGCTGCGTGAAAAACACGTCTGAATGGCCCTATTGACTTGCATATTTCCATGTGACGTGCGTTGTTTTCAATCACGTAACATGGACGTGAAATACGCTCGTGTGAATAAGGCCTAAAGGAGCACAAAGATGGCAGACCTGGGAGCCTTCATTAGGCCCCCAGGCTGCCATGCCAACCATCGGCACCCCGCAATCGCGTCACGATGGGATGTCAAAGAGGTCACACCCCTCTTTCCAATGCCTTAGATGCCGTGGTCGCTATTGACCATGGCATTTAATGGGTTAATCGAGTGGGATCCCGCTTGCAAGGGCAGATTCAGACGAACGTTGTGTTTTTGCGCGCATAAAAAATGCAGCGTTTTGCGCGCGTGTCAGCAGCGTGTGGCATGCGTATTTTAACGATGTGTGCGTGTATTACGCGCGTAAGACATGCGTGTTTTTTCTGCGCGTGTAAAAAACGCACGCAGCTGTTCTGTTTATGCCAGCATACAAAAAGCAACACCCCTGCTTGATGTGTGCACCTGTGTTTCTTCATTTGTGTGCTTTTGGTGCAACCCAGTGTTCAAACCAGTATTTGCGGTTACTTTGTATGCCACACTGCATTGATGCCACCTAGCTCTCTGGCCCGTGTCCTATTAGCATGGATGCTATCCCGGAGGTTTGGCCAACGTGGTAGCATTCTACAGCCACACTGGCGGAGATCAGGTAGGATGTGGGTTCACCCAATAGTGGCCCAACGCACCTCTAAAGAGCATTTTCATACCCTCTTTGCTGACCTCCGTTATCACCCAGAAAAATTTCGCTCCTTTTGCCGCCTGTCTGTGCCTACCTTTGATATGCTGCTGGAGCTGGTTCGGCCTGGAATAACCTATCAGGACACCAACATGCGGCGCTGTATTTCCCCAGAGGAGCGTCTTCTTGTCACCTTACGGTATGTGCTGTTTCGTTATCCAGGTTACACATTGTTTTAGGTGCTTCAT
Organism: Rhinoderma darwinii; assembly: GCF_050947455.1. Taxonomy (NCBI): domain Eukaryota; kingdom Metazoa; phylum Chordata; class Amphibia; order Anura; family Rhinodermatidae; genus Rhinoderma; species Rhinoderma darwinii. Next base: position 129,157 of record NW_027461671.1, read on the forward strand.
GTCCTACCTAACATGTTGGCTTTGTGGTTTGTTTTCATTATTTCCTGTAGATTTTTGGCGACCGGCAATAGCTACCATTCCCTTCATTTCGAATTCCTTCTTGGAGTGTCCACTATTTCCGGCATTGTCCCAGCAACCTGTGTGGTCCTGTGGCTGAGATTGAAGAGCAGCGTGATCCCTCAGCCTACGGCCCAACACTGGCTTCGAATAGCCCAGCAGTTTGAAACCAACACTCAATTTCCCCACTGTATTGGTGCACTGGATGGGAAGCACATCCGTGTCCAAAAACCCCCCCACTCTGGGTCTCGATACTTCAACTACAAGCAGTTTTTTCCCATAGTCTTGCTGGCCTTGTCGGACTGTAATTTGTGCTATACCATCGTGGACATCGGGTCCTATGGAAGCTCTGCGGATGCCCGCATATTTCGCTCGTCCAGAATGGGCCAGCGTCTAATGTCTAACCAACTTGATGTTCCCGAGCCTAGCATCCTCCCTGGCACCAGCGGTCCACCCGTTCCTTATGTTATGGTTGCAGATGAGGGTTTTGCCCTCAGCAGACAAGTCATGCGTCCATATGCGCGGAGGGGCATGGATAACCGTAGGCGCATTTTCAATAACCGGCTAGGCAGAGCACGGAAAGTGGTGGAATGCGCCTTTGGCATCATGACCAGCAAGTGGAGGGTCCTGATGACAGCAATGCAAATGTCGCCGTCAAATGTGACGTGTGATCAAAGCCTGTGTTGTGCTGCACAACTTTACCCACATCCATGATGCCGCTCATGATGGGGAATATATGTTAACATCTGCACCCACCACCAGCCTCGCCCAGGCTGCTCGGCCTGGGCGGCCACCGACATCTGGCCTGCGAGTGCGCCACCAATTTGCTGAGTATTTTGACAGCCAGCCTTGAGATGTAACCTGCCAGAACGTAGCCATTTGAGGTGTGGTGAAGTTCGTATTCTTTTCTCGAACGTCTGTTTATCCCTCTAGTCCTTTTTTGGTTTGGGGGGGGAGGGTTAGGGACTCGCAAAACTTGAGGCCCCTTGACGTGGGTTGCGAGCTTAAAGCTCGGGAGGCGTTTGGAATACCCTTTTTTTAAGCCAATAATTCCTGGACAGAACATCCTCTTGTGTAGACAAAGGATTTCCTGCCCTATATGTCAGCGCCCCTTTCTGAGTAAAGGTAGGTATGGGCAAACAATAACTATACTAATAACACCTCAGTTCCTGGTATTCCAATCCCCTTCCGATAAACGAAGACCTCAACGATGTGGTGGAGAAATGTCATACCGTCCAAACCTCTTACGCCATGGCACCTCCTAGCGGTAGAGGCTGTAGAAATCGGTGAGCTATGTAACAGAAGGATTGTCCACACGGGAGTGAAATATATAAAACGTTGGCGTTTATGTTATTTGCACATACACTCCATAACACAAAAAAACACACGCGGGAGAACATACCCCAACAAAAATTGGCACCAATCAATATATGCACTCCAAAACGCATTGGTACTGTGGGCTAGGTCCAAGTCAAAGACCGACCTCCCATATATAAACAAGATAGGCAACTCTATTTGGGTATATCGAAAACACAGAAGAAAGAGAGCTTGTAGCCAAGGGGGTATATTAAACATACAAAATTTATTAATGACATATACAAAAAATACAATTATATAAAATTTATGTATATGATACAAAATATTAGAAGGACGAGACTCTAGGAGAAAGTTTCAAGGAACAAGAATCGGCAATATAATTATGCAAATTGGGCAAGCTATATTGTCAAGTGGACACAATCTCTCAAATATATCTGGATATATCACTTTTCTAAGACATGGTCAAGCTTCCAGAATCTCAGTACAAAGGGACATGGTTTGTATGTATCTAGATATTAGGTGCAACATCCAAGTTACCAATGTCTAACAAAAATGGTGACTGAGAGAGAGAATGTATTGGACAAGGCTTACCCATGTAAAATTGCAGTGAAAAGTCCGATAGGTGCTCCAGCACAGAAGCCCCAACGCGCGTTTCGCTGTAGTATTGCTTCCTCAGGGGGATGTGTGTGTGTGTCCTGTGTCTTGAAGCTCTTATATACTGTGTGGTTCAACAAGGAACAGCCGATGGTTGCCGGCGCATGCCCAGAGCCACGGCCGGAAGCGAGGACTGCCCCACTTCCGCCTCCACATGCTGGAGCGCACATCCGGATACCCGACGCGTAGCGGGATTTCCGGGCATGCGCAGTGCATCTACAGAGACGGAGCGGGGACAGCATCGCATCCTCGGTCGGATCCGGGCATGCGCACACATCGCACTGACAGGTTTGCAGATACAGTAAGTGGGAAGATATACGTCTATGTGTAGTGTGTGTGTATTGTCACCAGTCGTTTTTATTATGTTGTTATTTTATGAATATTTAAGAGATGTCATGGCATGTTGTGTTGCAGTGTATGGGTGCAGAAAAGGAAAATATACAAATGAAGTGACGTTAAAGTGACAGTCTAATGTAAAGAGCCGTTTTACAATAAGAATTAATGTAGACAAGTGTCTACAAGTGTCATCAGTGTCTCCAAATTTGCATCTCCGCTCTGAGTACTCTCTGGGAGGAGGAGGTGTGCGCTGGCGGGGGGTGGGGGAGTGGCTCACTCACTCTCGGCCGAGTCTCTGATCCTGGTTGGACGTGGGCGGCGCTGTCAGACAGCGTCCGCGCACTTCCGCCTGGATGACTCGGCACCGGAAGTGGGGAGTAGCCATCTTGCTACCCCCGGCCTGTCGCCGAGTACCTCCGACTTTACCCATTGCCACCAATTACAGTCTAATTATGCCCATATTTAAGGAAGGGGCCCGCCGGGAAGACGCCATCCCCGGACGAAGGCATCAGCCGAAACGCGCGTCGGGACTGGCGTCTCCCCCATGTTGGCTATATGAATCCGGGTACGTAACATTTCTTCCCATGCATCTGGCTATCTGCTAGTATCATGATTCAGGTCTTTGACTCTTACCTATATTTGCTTTAGTGCTGCCAATTACACTCATGACTCACATTCTCCAGCATTCATGAACTGATTTCACCTATATATATTGACTACATATATCTATAACCTTTATATAATAGGCAAATGTTGGTTTCAACCAGAGGATCTGCACTACCTGCACCACCTATTCATGATACTTTACATATAGCCATATACATTTATTATATATTTTTCTTGATATACAACAGTACTGGTCCCGGGTCTTGTTACGTATTTATGATATTGTGTTATCATCAATATTTACATACAACATGGGCTGACGCCAACTTACATTGTATGACTCATTTTTTAAATTGTCCTGTCTCTTGAATTTGTTAATAAATATATTTTTTCTATTGCAATATCTTGTGTGTACTTGACCCTTTTTTCTATAGGTTTTCTTACAATAAGAATTAGTGGATGGCTATAACGATGAGTATCTAAAGTGAAAATAAATATAAGCAAAGTTTTCTTATATGTCTATTACGTGTACACATAGGTATAGTCTCACTGTACTCCGTGTTTAATTTGGATAGGACGATTATTACCTACAGTCTTTGCAGACTGATCAACATAAGTAGAGATTGAAGAAAAATCATTTAGCAAACAAACCGAAGACGCAAAAAGCGTGTAACAACATGTGCAAAGAAAACATATCTAAGACAATAGCGCAAACTATTGATATAGGGGGTGAACATATTATACAAAAAGTATATGTAGTCAGTGACAAGATAGGATACACCCTATTAAGTTGATGTATCCATCGTCTAAAAAATGCTACATATTTCAAAAATAACAATAAAGCTACATTGATAGGAATTAATTGAATTAATTGAAAAGTGATAAGTGGTACATATAACAAGCCACATACAGCTTAATATCTGGAAACAATTACAATCAAAAGCGAAACCATCCTATAAAAAGATTTTTTTTAAATGCATAAATTCACTGCACATAGTGGCAGAGAATATAGGTGGAGGATATTGGAGAGTTTTCCAGATCTTCACATATAGAGAACATAAGTCTACTATTTCCCCACATTCATATCATGGCTATACACCATACAACATAGATAATGCAACCAAAATATTACAAAGAGTTCTCCACATGAGGTATCATTCAGTTATACAGACATACTATACACTGCGATAAATTAGACATTCTTGTTGTTCCATATTCTAGATGGTAGAGAAAGGATTAGGGACATCGGTCAAGAACTTCGGGCAAAGGGACATACAGGAGCATATTTTAGAAACCTAAATAAAAGCAAGAAGTTAGAAAAAATACTAAACGTGGAAATAAACAGAATTTAAAAATTATTTTAGAAATAAAAAGAAGCAGAGACTATAGAAATGGGACAAAGCTCAGATTTTCATTAAGGCCATACGGTTTCATGGATCCGATCATCACGATCCATTTGCATTCCCTTTGTGACAGGGTTTTCTTCACGTTACCCCCTCTGATGCCACAGTGTATTTTCTCAATACCACGTATTGAAAGAGATTTGGGGTTATAGTTGTGATATTTCTTGAAATGCCTAGGTAGAGTTTTCAGGCTTAGGGGGTCATCAATTTCAGCTGCTTTCGTTATATCCCGTACATGCTCCCTGGTCCGGGTTCTTAACTCCCTGGATGTTAGTCCAATATAGATTTTCTGGCAGCCACATGTGGCGTAATACACCACATGTGTACTGCTACACGAGATATACTCCCTGATCTCAAAATGTTTACGTCCATCAGCTGACGCAAAATTGGTCGCTCGACATATTGGTAGCTACATGCCTTGCAGTCACCACAGGGATAGCAACCCTTTTTTGGTCCACGGGAGCCAAATGGGCAAATCTGACGAGGTATGTAGTGGCTTTTAACTAAAAAGTCCCTCAAGTTCTTAGCCCTTTTTGCCGTCATCATTGGTCTTTCTGGCAAGGTCCGAGCTAATGAAGGTTCGGATCTTAGAATTGGCCAGTGTTTATCCAATATTGCCCTCATCTGGTTCCATTGTCTGTTATATGTAGAGATAAATCTTATTACTGGGTCATTGGATTGGTGCGGTCTAGGTCTCAAAAGGTCATTCCGTGCTGTGTTTCTTGCCCTCCCATATCCAGTTTTAATCACTCTATTGCTGTATCCTCTCCCTAAATCTCATTTTTAGATCATTAGATTGGTTTTCGAAGAGGGTATTGGATGAGCAGATCCGCCTGATCCTAAGGAACTGTCCAACCGGGATGGCCCTGATAGTGGATGGAGTGTGGGCTGATGAAGCATGCAGCAAAGAATTGACTGCTGTGGGTTTACAATATACATCAGTGTGCAAAAAGCCAGAGTCATCAGTGAATATTTGTATGTCCAAAAATTCAATCCTTTGTTGGTGATATTTATATGTCAATTTGATATTATATGGATTTATGTTCAATTGCTGCATGAAATTCATCAGCCCAGACTCCGATCCCTGCCAGATAAAGAAAATATCATCTATGTATCGTAACCATAGATGTACATGGTCCGCGGCACAGGCGCCATCCCCATGGAAAATCTGCCTCTCCCAGAAGCCGAGAAACAGATTTGCATAGGATGGCGCACATGCCGCGCCCATCGCTGTACCTTGTTGTTGCAAATAGTAACAGTCCTTGAACACAAAAAAGATATGACCAAGAATAAATTTGAGCAATTCCAGAATCAATTCGCATAAAGGGCCATCCCGGTTGCCAGTCCCAAGAAAAAAGCGGACCGCCTCTATTCCATCATGGTGTCTGATGTTTGTATAAAGCGACTCCACATCAGCTGAAACCAAATACATATCTGGTTCCACTTGGATCCCATTGATCCTGCACAGAACGTCCGTCGTGTCTTTCACAAAGGAGGGTAAATCATTTACCAAAGTTTTTAAATAATAATACATTTACAAACCGGATCACATAATCCGTCAATCCCAGACACGATCGGGCTTCCCGGGGGGTCAATGGGATCTTTGTGTACCTTTGGTAGAAGATATAATGTAGGGATCTTTGGATCAACAGTCATCAGACCATCATAGATCTTTTTAGGGATAACACCCCGTTCAAGAGCCATATCGAGGATTGTCTGCAATTCGCATGAGAAACGGGCTAGGGGATTTGAACCTAGTTTTAGATAGGTCTGTCTATCACGCAATTGTCTAAATACTTCTTTTTCGTATTTGACCGTTGGCCAGATTACTATGTTTCCGCCTTTGTCAGCGGCTTTAAAGACGACGTCATCCCAAGTTTGCAGCTCCCTAAGGGCATTTCTTTCTTCCCTTGATATGTTGTCATTTGACCTAAATGTGGACAGTTTTTTAAAATAGTCCACGACCATTTTGGTGAAGATCTCTATCTGCGGGCACAGTGACAAAGGGGGAAACCTAGTGGATCTGGGCACAACTGTAGATGGGAACATACCTGATGATTCAGTAATTTGTTCACATAAAAGGTCTTCCAATGCTTTTAGAGCTTCTCTTTCTAGATCACTGGTGAACTCAGCAGATGTATTGCTGTGAAGTTTCTTGAGAACCAGTTTTCTCGAAAATAGGTGCAGGTCTTTCATTGCTGTGAAGAAGTTAAAAGCATTGGTTGGTGAAAATGTCAGACCCTTCCCCAGAACATCACGTTGGGCATCAGAGAGGGCATGTGTAGAAAGGTTAATTACCTCCAGGTTACTCCTTGATTTTTTGTCCCGCAGATGATTCGATATGTTCTTTCTTTTTGCTTGTCGCTCAAAGCGCCAACGTGGACCCTGGGTACTCTGGCTATTCCCAAGTTCTGGGATATTTCCAGTTTCCCTAAATCTAGGGGGGTCATCGGTCGAATTACGGGAGGAGACAGAAGAGGATCTGGAGTGGGAAGTGCTCCCAACCCTTCCCCTGTTTCTGTGCCATTTATACACCCGCCCTTGCTGATAATCATGGGTATCCCTCTGAAACTTGCCCGTTTTTACAGTACAAATCTCCTCCTCCCATTTACCAAAGTCTTTGTCAAGGTCATCCGCTAGTTTGTTTAGTGCTATTGTGGAGAGGTCCAACCTAAGCCCCACCTGAATGTCCTCTATTTCCTTCTCAATTAGGCTTAGACTAGTCTGGTTGGAACTAACCAGTAGTTCCATGAAACCTCTAGAACAATTATCGGAGAGTTGCTCCCATTTGTTCTTAAATACCTCGTTGTCCATTTCAAAAGAGGGGAAGACTTGCACCCTCAAACCCTGAGGGATAAGTTTTTTAGCCAAGTATTTCTCTAGAAACGCTTTATTCCACCAAATTTTAATTCTTTGGTGTAGTAATGACCTTAATTTTTTGTCAAGTTGACCATGTCTTAGAAAAGTGATATATCCAGATATATTTGAGAGATTGTGTCCACTTGGCAATATAGCTTGCCCAATTTGCATAATTATATTGCCGATTCTTGTTCCTTGAAACTTTCTCCTAGAGTCTCGTCCTTCTAATATATTGTATCATATACATAAATTTTATATAATTGTATTTTTTGTATATGTCATTAATAAATTTTGTATGTTTAATATACCCCCTTGGCTACAAGCTCTCTTTCTTCTGTGTTTTAAAAATTGGCACCAACATGATGCATTGCATAAAGAAACATGGAAGGATTCCTAGGCTGTCATGGCTTTTTAACATGTGGCCTTAGAACACACGCGCCCCTACAGATTATGATAGGCATGGGGCGGCGAGGTGTAAGCAGACATATCCGCACCACTATGCTGTCCCCGGCCCTGATGAGGATGTTCCTGCACAGCATAGTGGGGGTGATACTGCGTCTGGTAGCCGTGAGGCTGCATGGGAGCCTGTAAACTTGGGGAGTATGGAGGGAAGTGACCGACAGGGACAGCCATTGGGCCAGGGGAGAGGTATCTTGGGCCTGCAGGATATTGCGGCATCTGCGATATTCCAGGGGCAGGTTGGGAGGGCCCTGGCAAATGGACCCCCGCGGAGGGCATAAAGACACTACGCCACTGCTCGATAGATGTGAAGCACCGCCCTGGACTAAGCGGGGGTGTAGCACTGTCGATTAGCGACAGCATATTAGATTGCAGCCGCACCAGCCTATGCACTGGTACCCGGCGCATTAAAGGTGCCATGCTGCGACAAAAAAAGTCGTGGTTGTCCTCATCAGCTGCACGGCGCAGGTACTCCAGAACACGCGCGTGCACAAGTGCACCTGCGGGTGGGTTGACAGGGCGTCTGCGGCGGGGTGCTGCATGGCTAGGTGCCACTTGGTCCGGTGGCCCAGCTTCAGGCGCTGAGGCGACTGGGACAGGATCCTCTATGGTGGGGTCCGGGGTTAGGGTGACTAGGGGAGCGGCGGCTTCGGACGCCTGGCTAGACTCAGGCCGTGCCTCCTCTTCAGACGCATCAAGAGTGTCGCTAGTTCTAGAATATAGGGGAGACGTCAGTTGAGGAACCCAATTTACTGTGCAAACACAAAGCTGCTTTGGCGTATCTGACATTTTTGGTAGGTCACGTTTGCAAAAAGGGACAACAACGAGTACTTACGGTCGCATGTCCATTATTTCCCGCAGGAACAACAGCTGCTCATAATAAATATAGCGGCGTTTCCTGGTGCCACCTTCTCCGCTGCGGCCGCCGGAACCATATTCTCTCCGGAACTGGTCCCTTGAGCTTCGCCACCGTCTCTTTACATCGTCCACTGTATGATTAGTAAAGAACACATCATTCAACAAACACACCAGATGTTACTGCGCACACAGACAGTGCATATAAACTACTGTACCACACGTCCACACAAGAACACACCTAACTTGATGATACTATAAAGATGCCACTGAACGGAAACGTTGCCAATGACAGGCATTGATTCACCAGGGACGCAATAGGCAATATGGATGTCATTATACACATAGATGTCGACACACATATATACACTCACCAATGCGTTGGCGGTCACGGGTGCGGCTGTTGGCCCACTCCTGCTCGAACAGCGCCTCGGCAATATGCTCCCATGCTGCCTCCTTGACTGTGCGGTCATGGTATGACTCCGCATGGGTGTTCCAGACCTCCGGACGCTCCTGAACTAAAGCGATGAGCTTGGCAACATCCATCTGGCGAGGCACGGCTGCAAGCTGCCTGTGGTGCTGTAGTAAACGGTTTGGCCTCTTTTTGAAAACCTGCTCTCTAAGCTACTTCCTGCTTTTCTGCTGGTTTCAACTCGTTAGTTCAAACTCCTTAGCATAGAGACAACGTGTCCTGCGTGAAAAACGCGCGTTCGGCGCTGCTGCCACCGTATGACATGCGTGATTTTCACGCACCCATTGACTTCAATGGGTGCGTGATGCACGAAATACGCAGAGATATTGAACCTGTCGCGTTTTGTACGCAGCGAACAAACGCTGCGCAAAAATCACGCACTGTTTGAACTGCCCCATTGACTTCTATAGGGCTGTGCGTGGCGCACGAAAAAAACGCGGCCTGCACGCACGCAAATCACGCTCGTGTGAATCCCCCTTAATTGTGGAGTGTTGGCTTTATCATACAATGGACACCCCCGTTATATGGAGTAGGCTCAGCCCGTGAGCCCCCCCCCGCCCATACTTACCCTACCCATCTATGACAAAAGTATACGTCAAACATTAGGAAGTTGTTAATTCATTTATTATGGGTGAAATGGACAACACCTTGAATAAGTGTATTTGTGAAGTGGGGGTGGCACCCCATACAGTGCTTGAGGAGGCCACCACAGTGTGGTGTTAACAAAGTGAATGAAAATTAAATGGGTTTGCCCATGTTGGACATTTATGGCATATCCACAGGATATGCCATAAACGTCTGATAGATGCGGGACCCACCGCTGGGACACGCAGCTGTCTCTAGAACGAGGCCTCCTAAACCCTGTTCTGCTATTCTTGGCTCCCGCTGCTTTCCAGCCACTTCCTGAATAGATGGTCTGAAGTTACAAAAACAGCAACCGTGCTACGCTGCTTCCGTAACTGCCATTCACTTCTATGGGAGTTACAAAAACAGCATAGCTCGGCAATCTTTGCTGTTTTCGTAACTCCCAACCATCTAATCAGGAAGTGGCCGGGAAGCAGCCGAGAAAGGCAGAACGGGGTTTGGGGGGCCCCATTCTAGAGATAGGCGCAGGTCCCAGAGGTGGGACCCGCATCTTTTGGACATTTATGGCATATTCTGTGGATATGCCATAAATGTTAAAAAAGGGCAAACCCCTCCCACCCTCTGCACTTTCGGCAACTCACAGATCGGGCCCCCTTCCTTTAACATATGTTATTGATGGCATCAATAATATATGTGAAGGAAGGGAGCCCAATCGGTGAGCTGCCGAAAGTGCACAGGGAGGGAAGGGAGACACCCCCTCTGCCGCACCGATCTATGCACACAGATTTTAGGGCAGTTGAGAGGGCCCCTGGCTGCACCGGCGATATGTCCGCCCCTGCCATCTGGACATAAAAAAATGTACAAATTGAAGGCAATTGCAGAAAAAACTAGGGCAAAATTGTCAGCTTTTCACAGACTGAACTCGGACGAGTTTTAACAACGCTTGTCTGAATAAGCCCTTAACGTGTCATGGAAATATGTGAGAAGATTGGTAGTCCAGGCACTTAAGTATGTGCCTTTTCGGATTCCTTTCTGACTCTCCCTGCTTCTCTTGGGAGAAATACACAGTCAGGCGTTTATATAACATAGACTTCTTTTGATACTATCTTATTGCTCAAAGGAGTTGCCCCCTCTGCCTTGGGCATATGAACTTTATAGAAGGGATCCACTCCTGAGACCCCACCCTATCAGCCAGAGGGTAGAGCAGCTGCAAGGAGTAGTTTTTTTTACTGTGGAGGACTAAGCTGCCACTGGCCACATATAACCAAGGCAATAACAGCTGGTGGTCAGGGTTTCAGTTGCCAGACCCATGCCGATCTACTGTTGAATCATAATTGCCAACTGTTCTGGAATGTGCCAACCCTTAACTTCTTTTTTTTTTCCATAATCTGAATTTTTATTAAGAATTTCAGCAAGTACAAAGCAAACAAACTCAAGAAAAACATTTCAGTATACATACATGTTATTTTGCATTATCTATATTTCTCTCAGGTAATTTTACCCACACACCTTACCCCCGAATTCACTTCTCAGAATATATGCATTATCTCTATTTGATAAAGTTTCTTTATAAAGATATAATTAAAGCTTTGCGTAAGGTGTGTGTTATCCTTCCATTCCCACTAGAGGAGGGAGGAAGGAGAAAGGGAAGAAGAGAGATAGGGAAAAAACCCGGAAATAGAAAGAAATAGAAAGAGAAAGTTCCCTTCTCCCAGACAGGAGCCCCCAATTCAGCAGACTGCATCTGACCGACCCCTCTATGGGGGGGTTCCGCCTAGCCATTTAGCAACGTGTGGACCAGATTTGAAGGACGACCATGTACTCCACAGAGAAAGAACCGCACCAATGCGATCACTGTCCTCTGCAACCAGAGATTCCATTCGACATAAAGAGTCCATCTCCACTACCCATTCCACAACCGAGGGCGGCACGGTGGACTTCCAATGTCTAGGAATGACTGTTCGTGCCGCAGTCAGGAAATGCCTCAGCAGCCCCTTTCTAATACTCGACAGAGGGCCCGGAATTAGAGATAGCAAAGCCATTTGAGGAGTGGGTACCAGCTGTGTACCTTCTACTTCTGTATAGATTTCAAAAATCGCTTTCCAGAAGGTCTGCAAAACGTGACATGACCACCAGATGTGCAACATTGTTCCGGTCTCGGTCCCGCATCTCCAACACAAATCTGACACCTCAGGGTACATTCTGTTCAGACTCTGTGGGCAACGGTACCATCTAGTCAGGATTTTGAAGTTTTTTTCCTGTGCCTGACATGCCACCGGCATTTTGTGAGTCAGAAAAAATATTCGATCCCACTCAGCCTGTGACAGGACTACTCCTAGTTCTCGCTCCCATGTGCTGACGTATGCAGGAGGCTGGTTGTCACCGGCCTCTGAAAGTAAGGTATACAGGTTAGATATCACCCGATCCGGAGGCTCAGTTTGAAGCAACAACGACTCAAACGCAGTGCTAGTGTCGATATGTATCCCACCCGGTAGCGCCGAGCGTAAAAAGGTGGACAATTGGGCATGCTCCATCCAGGAAAGCTTCCTCCCCGGGCAAGTCCCTTGCAACTCAGACCAGGAAGGGAGCTTCCCCCCCTCCGACATTACCTGACATAATCTCGTGTTTTCAGAAGAGGACCAAATCATAAACTCTTTCTTATTGACAGCTGGTACAAATTCTGGGTTATCAAACAGCGGGCTAAGGAGTCCGGGTCTATGTGAAAGGCCCTTTCTAACCATCAGTCTGTCCCATAGAGTGAGGCAGTGCTGGGTCAGCAGGGGCAGGGTCGTAAGTGCCGGCCTATAATCAGGAAGAATCCATGGCAGTGATCTAAGTGAGAGCGCGACTATGGATTGTTCAATCCCTACCCATTGTTTCTTGGGTCCATTATGGAACCAGTCCACCACCCTTGCTAGTACTGCGGCCTGATGGTAAGTGACCAAGTCCGGGAGTCCTGCTCCCCCCTTCAGTTTTGGACGGGATAGTGACTTCATATTAAGGCGTGGCCTCAATGTGCCCCACACAAATTTCCGAAAAGCTTTCTCCAATGCCTTAAAAAATGTTCCGGGGATTAATACTGGGAGGGCCTGAAACAGATATAAAAACCGAGGGAGGATGTCCATTTTGATTGCATTGATGCGGCCAAACCATGAGAGCTGCGCTCGATCATATGACAGTAAATTTTTGAGAGTGGCTTGTAGTAACGGCTGATAATTGAGAGTGAATAGATCCACCAGATCCCTGGGAATCTGAACTCCCAAATATTTGATTGACCTCGCCTGCCATTTAAAATTAAAGGATGACTTTAGTAGCTCTAGTGTCTCAGCAGATAAGGAGATGTTGAGTGCTTCAGTTTTCGTATAATTTACTTTAAAGTTGCTGACCTGGCCAAATACTTCAAATTCTCTAATAAGTACTGGTAGGGAGATCACCGGGTTTGTCACGAAGAGCAAGAGATCATCCGCATATAGGGCCAATTTATGACAATCTTTACCTATTCCTATCCCTGTTATGTCTGGGGAATTACGTATAGCCACAGCTAGGTGCTCCATCGTGATGACAAAGTAATGGTGACAGGGGGCATCCCTGTCTAGTGCCGTTAGAAATCGAGAATGTTGTGGAAAGTATTCCGTTTGCCCTAACCCTTGCAGTAGGTGTCTGGTATAGGGACAGTATCTTATCTAGCATAATGGGGCCGATCCCAACCTGGCTCAACGCCGACTTCAGGAACCCCCAGTGTACCCGATCGAAGGCTTTTTCCGCATCAACCAATATTAAACATGTGGGTAGCGACTTTTTCTGGACGTAGGAGATTAAAAGAGTAGTTTTATTGGTGTTATCCCTAGCCTCTCTATGTCGAACAAATCCCGCCTGATCTCCGTGAATACAACGTGGTAGAAGTGGGGCTAGTCTATTTGCAATAGCCTTAGAATAATGTTTTACATCTACATTTATCAGGGAGATTGGACGGTAATTAGAACATGCCGAGGGATCTTTCCCTGGTTTGGGGATCACAGTGATGGTTGCCGCCAACGTTTGCGGAGTGAATGGCACGGAGGTTGTAACTGCATTATAAACCCTAGTCATATAGGGGAGAAGTTTATTAACAAAGGTTTTGTAAAAGGATGCCGGGAATCCATCCGGACCCGGACTTTTACCCGCTGGAGCTGACTTTATGATTGCCTGTATTTCAGATTCCGAGAAGGCCTCCCCTAGTGAGGCCGTCTCGGTCTCCTCCAAAGTCGGCAGCGCCGTCTGTTCAATATAGGAATCAATCCTCTGTTGAAGGGTACTTGGAGACATGTCCGCCAAAGGCCCCCTGAGGTTGTATAGGGCCTGATAGTAGTCCTTAAATGTGTTAACAATGTCTTCTGGCTTATGTTTGACCTCACCCTGTGTTGTTTTAATCGCCGGTATAAAGGATTGAGGGGCCCGTGGGTGTAATGAATTAGCTAATGCCTTCCCGCATTTGTTAGAATGTTCATATGCGAAACGCCTCATCCGGTCTCGAAACGACGCATGCACCTGATCTAATAAATTCCTCAACGAATTTCGCGCTTCTAGTAGCTCTGCCAAAGTCTGGGGGTGCTGGGACTGCTTGTGAGTGGTCTCTAATGTCTGTATCTGGGACAAGAGCTTATCAATTTTGAAAGCCCGTTCCCTCTTCAATCTCGAGCCTTGCTGTATAAATATACCTCTTAATACACTTTTCAATGCCTCCCACTGAACCGGCAGAGGGGTGGAGTCTTCCTCATGATGCTCCAGAAACTCCGAGATGGATTTGTTAATTGCCGTTTGGCAAACCGCATCCCGTAAAAGATGGGGGTTCAACCGCCAGTGCCATTCCCGCTGTTTAGTATCTGGGAAGATAAGAGACAAGTAAACCGGCGCATGATCCGCCCAAATCATAGTTCCAATCTGAGACTTCGGGGACCAGGAAAGTAGATGGTGACTAATAAGAAACAAATCTATCCTGCTGTACATTGTCATGTACTGGAGAATAGAAAGTGTAATCCCGTGTTTGGGGGTTGAGGATCCGCCAAATGTCCACCATTTGCATACCAAACAGTTTAGATTTAAGGGAAGCCAACTGAGAAGCGGGAACCGACGATCTGCCCGAGCAGGAGTCTGCAACCCTGTCCATTGTGAAATTAAAGTCTCCTGCAGTTACCAATAGGCCTTCTGCAAATTTGGAGAGTTCCGTTAAGTAACTCCTGCATACGCGCACCTGGTCATGATTAGGAAGATACAAGTTCGCCACAGTGAACAGTCGCTCACATATTCGAAGCTTCAAAAATACATAACGCCCCTGAGTATCGTATTGGGTAGCAACAACCGAGACCGGAAGAGATTTATGTATAGCTATACTCACTCCTCTGGATTTCGCGTCAGGGTTGGTACTATGGAACCACTGCGTATAGTATCGATGTTTCAGTGTGGGCACATGGTCGGTCCTGAAATGAGTCTCCTGCAAAAGTAAAATCTGAACACGTTGTTTATGCATATGATGTAGAATTTGCGTGCGTTTTTGCGGGGTATTGAATCCCCGAACATTTAATGAGCAACATTTTAAAGGCTCCATCTGGGAAAGAGGAGGAAGGGTAAGAGGAGACAGAAAAAGAAAGAGTAAATGAACTAATGGATTCACTACAGACAGTGATCCGGCCCCAAAACTACTCTGTTTAGGGGAAAGAAATTAAAGTAAAGTGTTCAACCGAACACGCCCTAAGTGTGGGTTTGACTGGACTATGGAAGAAGGAAACTCCCAACCAACTCCCAAATGCCCGACTTCTTGTATGGACACACATGTATATTATCACCTTATCACACAACAATGAACCAACAACCCGTAACTGACTCTTATAGGCCTAGCGTCATTGATCTTCTTTAAGGGAATCTGCCCCTTAGTTACTATAACCTGTATTGTGTCTAAAAGGTTCTCCTTACCATATAGGTACATATATCCACTGCCATTCCGACTATACCGCCATTTATATAATCCTGACTAGATTCTCAGGTTCTCATCCTGGTGGGGGGGGGGTGGGCTTGGTGTGTCACTCCCGACCCTATCACGCTGGATCTATTTATATGCCATTAGCTCCATCATCTCCCCTCCACCACATCTCGGGAGTCTGCGGACATGATGCGATATGATCCCTATAACCCCAATTGACCCCTTGTCAGCGAGGAGGAATGCATCCCTGATCCCTTACTTGTTGCTTGTTCTAATCTGTAATGCACACGTAAATCCCCAATGCAGTCCCCTTCCCCCACCCCTCCAATGCAGCATGTTAGAACATAAAACAGTAAAAAAGTAACCCCAACCACTCCTTTTCAGCGGAGCGTAATTTTCCAGCATCTTATTCCAGCAATCTTGACCTGGTCAGGCCCGACGTCGAGGTAGCCACCATCTGTGCTTCATCTAAACAGTTCTGCCGGGCAGGCCACTCTTGTAATATGTCTGGCAGGGGGGGCAATTTCTCGGGACCCGTGGAACTGAGTCCAACATATACGACCATGGCTGTCTTAACCGCTGTATAACTCAGTAAGACTCCATAAAAGCCACCGGCGACGCATCAACGGAGCAATCTCAAGATTCCTGAGTGTCCTGAGCGGGAACTCCTGGGCCCTGCACTCTTCTGCGTCTCGCAGGGGTCGAGGAGTGATCCATCCGGTGATTTCGTCTTGGTGTGCGTTGTGGCATGGGAGGAAAATACGGCCACTCTGGGATGGAAATCTGTGGGAGATCTAGTGCCGCGAGGAAATCAGGAATATCTTCCGGTGAATAGACTGTGTACAAGGAAGATCCCCGGCGAACTTGCAGTTGGAAGGGGTATCCCCATGAATACTGGATATCTTTTTCCCTAAGTGCGACAAGTAGGGGTCGTAGGGCTCTCCTTTTTGCTAAAGTGGAACGAGAAAGATCCGCCAGTAATTGCACCGGAGCCCCGTCAAAGTCCAGTGTACCCCTGTTACGGGCTTGCCTCATGATAGATTCCTTAAGTTGGAAATAGTGGATTCTACACACCACATCACGCGGTCTGGCCAAATCCGTGCTTTTTGGGCCCAGGGTGCGGTGCGCTCTTATCAATTTCCACCGGAGAATCCGCAGGTCTTTCCAGCAGCATGTTAAATATCCCCTGCAACGTGTGAATGAGGTCCTGGGGCCCCGTAGCTTCTGGGATACCCCTGACTCTAATATTGTTTCTCCTATTTCTGTTCTCTGCATCATCCGTCATATCAAACAGCATTTGTATATGTGCAGAGTGTTGATCCAATAAAATTTGTTGGGAGGCCTGATGCTGCTGCAGCTCCTGTGTTTGCACATCAATAGCTTCCACTGATTCATTAATATGTGTAATGTCCTCTTTTAGGGAACGGATCTCGTTTTTGCATACCGCTTCAAGGCGGGAAATGTAGCCCTCCATATCTTTTTTAGTGGGTATAGCTGCCATTTGTGTCGTTAATGCCTGCAGCTCAGGGCTCATACTACGGTGTAATATCGGGTTAGAGGCTGACTCACCCCTCTGAGGTTCCAGCGCTCTATCCTGCGGCTGGTCTGGAGGAGTTGCCGTTCCCCGAGGCGGCGTCCCTGAGGTGCCAGTGCGGTCCGCCATCTTGGAAAGCCGGGCCGGAGATGCAGGCAGGCCTGAGTCCGCGAAATAATGAGGTATGCCGCTCCTCGTTCTTGTCTGATCGCTTCTTGCGGGTGTCGGGGGTTTGGTGCGTGATCCCCTTCGCATTAGTGCGATGTGTGTCGCAAATAGACGCTGTTAATCGGGTTTGGGAGCAGTCAGGGAGCAGGAGCTCTCACACCACGCGTCTCACCAGTTCCATGTCCAGGCCACGCCCCCCAACCCTTAACTTCTTGAACAGGGAAAGCTCACTAATGTGGTCTGAAGCTGCGCCTGGAAGCGGTGGGAAGTGCAGGAATGCGAAGAGGTAAGTTTCTGTACTTCTGGTGTGAGGGTAGTTCGCTGTTTTCGGTCTATAAAAAGGTCTGGGGTCTGTTGACATGGAGGCCTGTGCTCTTTAAACTGGGGTGCCTCGTCTGGGCATATTAAACAATGGGGTCCTGTGTCTGCAAACAGGGGGTCTGCTCCTGGTTCTGTAAACCGGGTAGATGGTTTGGGGTCTGTAAAGAGGCTGAGGTCTGTTCTGGGTGTCTGGAGGTCTTGGGTCTGTATTTCTTGTGGGTGTCTACTCTGGGGGCTCTCTGTTTATTGGGTCCGGGAGAATCTATTTATGAGTTTTTATTTGTTTAGGGATTCTGGTCTGGGGTCTGCATGTGGTCTGTTGGGGCGTGTCCAATACAAATGGGTGGTTCATAAGACTCAAAAATGTTGCGCTGTGTGTACAGCTTTCCATTCCCCCCTTTGGAATCTCCCTGATGTCCCTTCTGAAAAGTTGGCAAGTACAATCAATCACAGTAGAATTATACTAGCATATGTGCACTACTTGGTTAAAGTAACCACTGGTGTCTCAGTGACCTCTAAATCATGTGTTTCAAAAACACGCTATGCTATTTATACTTGTGGTTTATGGAGAACAACCGGCCTAGCCAGCAGGAAGTGTAATGGTACCTACCTTTTTTCTCACCTCGCAAAGCTGGAACACACTCTCACTGTAGTTTTAGATCAACTTTTTTCATTTTCACAAGGAATAAAGAAGAAAAATCACCCCAACATTTGTAAAGCAATGTCTCCCGAGTATGGTATTACCCCAGATGTGGTTTTAAATTGCTGTTTGGACATATGGTTGGGTTCAGAAATAAAGGAGCGGTATTTGACTTTTGGAACGTAGATTTTGCTGGAATGGATGCAGACGCCATGTCGCATTCGCAAAAGCCCTGATGTACCAAAAAAAGTTACCCCATTTTAGAAACTACTCCTCTAAAGGCATTTATCAAGGGGTGTAGTGAGAATTTAGACACAGGTGTTTTTCAGAAATTAATACGCAGTGGATGATGCAAAGTGAAAATTGCAGTTTTCCACTGATATGTCTATTCACCGCATAATTTGTTGTGCGACTGGAGAATCTTACCCCATAAATTGTTAAGTGGGTTCTCCCGGGTATGGTAATGCCTTACTTGTGGACGTAAACTTCTGTTTGGGCACACTGTAGGGCTAAGAAGCGCCATTTGGAGCATGGATTTTGCTTAGTAGTGTTTTTTTTGAGTATTACTGGTATTTCAGTTTATAATGTGGAGGCATATGTAATCTGTGCGGAGTACATCAGGGCATAATAAGAGGGTATAATAATAGGGTAAATAATACAATTATCCATAGATGTGTGGTACGCTGTGAAGCAATCCGTTATGCACAGTCCAGTGTCACACTGATCAACGGTATTCTTTCTTATCCCCCTTTTGTAACACTCTGCACCTTTGGGGGGCTTTTCCCCCTTAGTAGTTTGGGAAATGTTGCTGGGAAAGTTTTGCCCTGGTATAATACATGCACCCTCTTTTCCAACGGATGTGCTATGTCCGGCCTGCACATCGGGATGTTTTTTCATCACCTCATTACTAAGGCCATAACTTTTTTATTTTTTGGTTGATGGAGCAGTGTGAGGGCTTGTTTTTTACGAGACAAGCTGAAAATTTTATTGGTACCATTTTGGGACACACACGACTTTATGATTCATTTTTTGGAAGAGGAAATTACCAAAAACAAGCAATTCTGGAAAAGTTTTCTTTTTTTTTTTTCGGCATTAACCGTGCGCCATAAATTACATGTTAACTTTATTCTGCGGGTCAATACGATTACGGCAATAGCAAATTTACATAGTTTTTTTTTCATGTATTCCAGCTTTTGCACAATAAAATCACTTTTTAAAAAAAATCATTTGTTTTCTGTGTCGCCATATTCTAAGACACATAACAGTTTTATTTTTGCATGGACAGCTGTGTCAGGGATTATTTTTTGCGGGACGGGTTGTCGTTTTCATTGGTACTATTTTGTAGTAAATGTGACTTTTTGATCACTTTTTATAAAAAATTTTGGGAGATGTGGCCTAAAAACAGTGATTCTGGCGTTGTTTTTCTTTTTTTTTCTGTTTACGGTGTTCACCGTGCGGGTTAAATTACATAACAGTTTTATCGTTTGGGTCGTTACGGACGCGGCGATATCAATTATGTATAGTTTTTATGTTTTTTCCAATAATAAAATAATTATTATGGGGAAAAATGCAGTTTGGCTTTTTTTTTTTTTTTTACCTGAAACTTGTATTTTTAAATCTTTTTACAACATTTTTATTAAAAATGTTTTATTTGTCCCACCTTTGGACTTGAAGGCCTGAAGCCCCAATCGCTATTCTAATACACTGCACTACATACGTAGTTCAGTGTATTAGAGCTGTCAGTTATTCACAGACAGCAAGCCAATGAGGACCCGCTCTGGCGGATCCTCATCGGCTTCCATACAAGGCAGATACGGAGGCCTTATTCGGCCTCCGGTTGCCATAGCAACACAGAGATTGCGTCGCTGGGGTGCCGGTTGGGTAAATACCCCTATTGAGCGCAGCATCTGAGGGGTTAATCGGCCTATCTGAGATTAGCTCCGGCCCTGGCTGTTACAGGAGGGTGTCAGCTGTAATATACAGCTGACACCCGGCACTGATTGTGCAGGCTCCGCTACTGAGCCCAGACTATCACCACGACGTAATGGTACTGCGGGTGTCGGGAAGGGGTTAAGTCATTAGAATTTTGGCGATATCATACATCTACATTATTTTAATCAGGGCCTAGTAGGCATATAGTTACAGTAGGCATGGGGGCTTCTGTTAGGTTCATGACAACTCGTCGGCACTGATGAGATGACAGAGGGAGCACCAGCACTTAAATGACGCGGTCGCTATTGATCGCAATCTATAAGGTGTTAAACCGCTAGGAACAGAGGTATCTCTAATCCAGGTTGTTACAGAAGGATATCAGCAATATATTACTTCTGACATGCGCTGCTGATGAGGGGGAATCACATGTATGGAACTGATTTTACATTAATTGATTGGCTGCTGTGTATGCATATACATTACAAAGCAGCCAACCAGTATTCCCTGCTAAGAGGGGTGCGGAGAGAAGGCCGACGCATGCCCCTTGTGAATCATAAACTATGTCCAATGTATTCTTTGATAGCTCCTATTAGCCAAATGGCGCAATGATTTTTTTTTATTGTTTTGGCTAATAGGAGAGCGAACCTGTCCCCATTAGATGACAGAACTGCTTTAAAGAATGTTTCCCTAAGACCTTGTGAGGGAATGACAACCATGGACAGTGAGGTGTTGTTAGGGGTTCGGCACTGTGGGAGCAAAAAAATACATCTGAGGCCTGAGTGGACAGCCAACCCAGGTAACGGATGTTTGTAACTGCAGAGAAGCATCAGCTCTCTCCTCACAAAATCTTTTCGCCTTATGAACCTTCCCTTCGTGATTTGCAGTAGTGTCCATTCACTTAGTAGCCAAGTCTTTGGCTGTGTTCTCTATGGTTAAAAATGCCTCATGCAATCACTGTTCTCTGATTTGTGTCACGCATCTGTCAATTAGATGTACAGCTGTATTTATGTCCGGACTCTTTTGTTGGTAGTTTGAAAGCACACATTCTATTCGTAAAACTGCACCACATTGTTTTGCGGTTTTTCAGCCAGAATTTCTGCTGCGGAAAGCAGCGCTGAAAAAAACCCAAACGTTTATACAGTCCCTCTCCCTCTCTTCTGTGCGTAGTTCAGCCTCCTAAGATGACGTTGCAGGGCATGTGACGTCATGCCAGGTGGCCGGACTGGAGAAGAAGCAGGGAATTCTGGGTACGTATAACTTTTATATTTTTCCTTTTTGATTTTTGAGGTGGAATCGTTGCGATTCCACCGCAAAAGTCGCAACGCTTGACTTTCAGTTGCGGATTTTGCATCCCCATTGAATTCAATAGGGAAAACTTGCAACAGTTTTGCTCCTACTGTAAATGCTGCGAAATTTCCACACAGAATGCCGTTGCAGAAATTCTGCAGCATTTATGCTACGGCTACGTGGGAACCCGGCCTTAGCCTGAATTAATAGGTGCTTAGTGTTGTCAACAGACCATCCACTTCAGTAGCAGTTTTTGGGGTGGTGCTATTATGCATCTAGATGCATAATGATTGTAGGCAGGCCTTGGATTAGCACTTCAGATGCTTCAGAGCAGTTCATTTCCACCCTGGCTTGCAGCCCAGTTAAGTGACCTGACATTGTCCTTACCCCCACAGGCTTGACTTCTCATTATTTACACTTGAATGCCCCATGCACACAACAGTAGATTTAGTCAGTCACGGACCTATTAATTTTTTTAACTTTTTTTTTTTTTTTTTTTTTTTGAAACATTGTTTCTTTATTCGTTTTTCATATAAATCAAGTTACCAAAGAGATGTACATTTGCGAATGGATATTGAGTAGATTACTGTACATGTGTGTGTGAGAGAAACAAATGCCAGATCAGTTTCAAATACATCATGAATAATTGTAATACAGGCAGTACATCTAAATCAGGGGTCTCAAACTCGGCCGGCTAGGTGGGCCACATATAGAAAAAATGGGAAGTTGACAGGCTGCATTACTTTCAAATTTGATACAATATAAAATTATTGTTAATCAATTAGTTATTTGATCTACTACAACAATACTACATTACTATAATAATAATACTACATTACTATATAAACAGATGGAGCGGGCTGCACAGGCGGGTACTGTAGTGATAATGGGAGATTTTAATTTCCGGGATATTAATTGGTGTCATGGTTCGGCTTCAACTGCAAAGGGGAGACATTTCCTCAACCTGTTGCAGGAAAATTTTATGGGCCAGTTTGTGGAAGACCCGACTAGAGGTGAAGCTCTGTTGGATCTGGTCATTTCTAATAATGCAGATCTTGTTGGGAATGTCAATGTTCGTGAAAACCTCGGTAACAGTGATCACAATATAGTTACATTTTACCTATACTGTAAAAAACAAACGCAGGCTGGGAGGGCAAAAACATTTAATTTTAAGAAAGCCAATTTCCCCAGGATGAGGGCTGCAATTCAGGATATAGACTGGGAAGAACTAATGTCAAATAATGGGAAAAATGATAAATGGGAGATTTTCAAATCTACTTTGAGTTATTATAGTGCAAAATTTATTCCTACAGGTAATAAGTATAAACGACTCAAATTAAACCCCACATGGCTTACACCTTCTGTGAAAGGGGCAATACATGACAAAAAAAGGGCATTTAAAAAATACAAATCTGAGGGTACAGCTGTAGCCTTTGTAAAATATAAAGAGCTTAATAAAATCTGTAAAAATGTAATAAAATTAGCAAAAATACAAAATGAAAGGCAGGTGGCCAAGGATAGTAAAACAAATCCTAAAAAATTCTTCAAGCATATAAATGCAAAAAAGCCAAGGTCTGAACATGTAGGACCCCTAGATAATGGTAATGGGGAGTTGATCACAGGGGATCAAGAGAAGGCAGAGTTACTAAATGGGTTCTTTAGCTCTGTATATACAACAGAAGAAAGAGCAGCTGATGTAGCCGGTGCCAGTGCTGTTAATATATCAGTTGATATACTGAATTGGATGAATGTAGAGATGGTCCAAGCTAAATTAAATAAAATAAATGTGCACAAGGCCCCGGGACCAGATGGGTTACACCCTAGAATTCTTAAAGAGCTTAGTTCAGTTATTTCTGTCCCCCTTTTCATAATATTCAGAGAATCTCTAGTGACTGGTATAGTGCCAAGGGACTGGCGCAGGGCAAATGTGGTGCCTATTTTCAAAAAGGGCTCTAGGTCTTCCCCGGGTAATTATAGACCAGTAAGCTTAACATCCATCGTGGGGAAAATGTTTGAGGGGCTATTGAGGGACTATATACAGGATTATGTGACAATAAATAGCATTATAAGTGACAGCCAGCACGGTTTTACTAAGGACAGAAGTTGTCAAACTAACCTAATCTGTTTTTATGAAGAGGTGAGCAGAAGTCTAGACAGAGGGGCCGCTGTGGATTTAGTGTTTTTGGACTTTGCAAAGGCATTTGACACTGTCCCCCATAGACGCCTAATGGGTAAATTAAGGACTATAGGTTTAGAAAATATAGTTTGTAATTGGATTGAGAATTGGCTCAAGGACCGTATCCAGAGAGTTGTGGTCAATGATTCCTTCTCTGAATGGTCACCGGTTATAAGTGGTGTACCCCAGGGTTCAGTGCTGGGACCACTATTATTCAACTTATTTATTAATGATATAGAGGAAGGGATTAATAGCACTATTTCTATTTTTGCAGATGACACCAAGCTATGTAATATAGTTCAGACTATGGAAGATGTTCATGAATTACAGGCAGATTTAAACAAACTAAGTGTTTGGGCGTCCACTTGGCAGATGAAGTTTAATGTAGATAAATGTAAAGTTATGCATCTGGGTACCAACAACCTGCATGCATCATATGTCCTAGGGGGCGCTACACTGGCGGATTCACTTGTTGAGAAGGATCTGGGTGTACTTGTAAATCATAAACTCAATAACAGCATGCAGTGTCAATCAGCTGCTTCAAAGGCCAGCAGGATATTGTCGTGTATTAAAAGAGGCATGGACTCGCGGGACAGGGATGTAATAATGCCACTTTACAAAGCATTAGTGAGGCCTCATCTAGAATATGCAGTTCAGTTCTGGGCTCCAGTTCATAGAAAGGATGCCCTGGAGTTGGAAAAAATACAAAGAAGAGCAATGAAGCTAATAAGGGGCATGGAGAATTTAAGTTATGAGGAAAGATTGAAAGAATTAAACCTATTTAGCCTTGAAAAAAGACGACTAAGGGGGGACATGATTAACTTATATAAATATATTAATGGCACATACAAAAAATATGGTGATATCCTGTTCCTTGTAAAACCCGCTCAAAAAACAAGGGGGCACTCCCTCCGTCTGGAGAAAAAAAGGTTCAAGCTGCAGAGGCGACAAGGCTTCTTTACAGTAAGAACGGTGAATTTATGGAATAGCCTACCGCAGGAGCTGGTCACAGCAGGGACAGTAGATGGCTTTAAAAAAGGGTTAGATAATTTCCTAGAACAAAAAAATATTAGCTCCTATGTGTAGAAATTTTTCCTTCCCTTTTCCCTTCCCTTGGTTGAACTTGATGGACATGTGTCTTTTTTCAGCCGTACTAACTATGTAACTATGTAACTATGTAACTATAATAATAGCGCTAGGTTTAAAATTTGAGATATTTCTCAACGTGCTTATTTCAACAATCCAGTTTTCCCGTTTAATTGTCGCTAAATGCAGTCCGGCGGCTCAGTTGGCAGCGTTTGCCGCAGTGCCCTCTGTGGATGCTGCCGCTGTGCCCTCTGTGGATGCTGCCGCTGTGCCCTCTGTGGATGCTGCCGCTGTGCCCTCTGTGGATGCTGCCGCTGTGCCCTCTGTGGATGCTGCCGCTGTGCCCTCTGTGGATGCATCCGCTGTGCCCTCTGTGGATGCCGCTGTGCCCTCTGTGGATGCTGCCGCTGTGCCCTCTGAGGATGCTGCCGCAGTGCCCTCTGCGGATGCTGCCGCAGTGCCCTCTGCGGATGCTGCCGCTGTGCCCTCTGCGGATGCTGCCGCTCTGCCCTCTGCGGATGCTGCCGCTCTGCCCTCTGCGGAGATGCTGCCGCTCTGCCCTCTGCGGAGATGCTGCCGCTCTGCCCTCTGCGGAGATGCTGCCGCTCTGCCCTCTGCGGAGATGCTGCCGCTCTGCCCTCTGCGGAGATGCTGCCGCTCTGCCCTCTGCGGAGATGCTGCCGCTCTGCCCTCTGCGGAGATGCTGCCGCTCTGCCCTCTGCGGAGATGCTGCCGCTCTGCCCTCCGCAGATGCTGCCGCTCTGCCCTCCGCAGATGCTGCCGCTCTGCCCTCCGCAGATGCTGCCGCTCTGCCCTCCGCAGATGCTGCCGCTCTGCCCTCCGCAGATGCTGCCGCTCTGCCCTCCGCAGATGCTGCCGCTCTGCCCTCCGCAGATGCTGCCGCAGTGCCCTCCGCAGATGCTGCCGCAGTGCCCTCCGCAGATGCTGCCGCAGTGCCCTCCGCAGATGCTGCCGCAGTGCGCTCCGCAGATTCTGCCCCAGTGCCCTCCGCAGATTCTGCCCCAGTGCCCTCCGCAGACTCTGCCCCAGTGCCCGCCGCAGACGCTGCCCCAGTGCCCTCCGCAGACGCTGCCCCAGTGCCCTCCGCAGACGCTGCCCCAGTGCCCTCCGCAGACGCTGCCCCAGTGCCCTCCGCAGACGCTGCCCCAGTGCCCTCCGCAGACGCTGCCCCAGTGCCCTCCGCAGACGCTGCCACAGTGCCCTCCGCAGAAGCTGCCACAGTGCCCTCCGCAGATGCTGCCACCGTGCCCTCCGCAGATGCTGCCACCGTGCCCTCCGCAGATGCTGCCACCGTGCCCTCCGCAGATTCTGCCACCGTGCCCTCCGCAGATGCTGCCACAGTGATGTCAGCTTGCCCAGAGCTGGAGTCCCGGAGCAGAGCCGCTTCTAGCACCCTGCCTGAGATTCCAGCTCTGCTCCTGACATCACTGTCCATATATGGACAGAGATGTCAGGGGCAACCCCAGAGCTGGAGTCCTGGGCAGAGCGCTAGTAGGCTCTTACTGGGACTCCAGCTGTGCTCCTGACATCACTGGGACTAATGCTCTGGGGAAACCCCTGACTTCATTGTCGATGTATGTACAGCGATGTCAGAGGCTTCCCCAGAGTCCCAGAGCAGAGCCTTTACTAGCGCTCTGCCCGGGACTCTGGCTCTGGGGAAGCCACAGAGATCGGTGTGTCCAAACATGGATACCGATGTCAGTGAATTCCACAGAGTCCCGGAGCAGAGCCGATACTAGCGCTCTGCCCGGTCTCCGTTCTGAGGAAGACCCTGACACACTGTCCATATATGGACAGCGATGTCAGGGACTTCCACAGAGTCCCGGAGCAGAGCCGATACTAGCGCTCTGCCCGGGACTCCACTATGGGGAAGACCCTGACACACTGTCCGTATATGGACAGCGATGTCAGGCAATTCCACCGATACTAGCATTCTGCCCGGGACTCCGCTCTGGGGAAGACCCTGACACACTGTCCATATATGGACAGCAATGTCAGGGAATTCCACAGAGTCCCGGAGCAGAGCCTATACTAGCGCTCTGCACGTGACTCCGGCTCTGGGGAAGCCCCAGACATCGCTGTTCATATGTGGACAGCAATGTCAGGGAATTCCAGAGTCTCGGAGCAGAGCCGATACTAGCGGCTCTGTGTCCCGCGGGTCGCAGATGACAGCCCCAGGGGCCGCGTGCTTGAGACCTCTGACCTAAATGGATAGAACAAAAACAAGAATAACAAGAAAACATAAACTTGTATACATGACATTGTGTAAGAAAATTTAATGATTGAACGTCTAGTGGATATCAATAAGTGTTGAAGAATGGTTTGAAAGGAGACCTGAAATAAATTTAACCCTATTGAGAGAAGTGCTAATTCCGGTTTTGGGGGAATATTGGAACCATAAAGCTCAGAGAGCAATTGGAATATTTTGAGCCACACTGTGTTGGCTTTTTCACATTCCCACCACATATGGATAAAAGTGCCTCTGTGGTTATCACATATCCAGCAGTTATAAGATACATTTGGGAATATTTTTGACAATCTGCAGGGTATAGTGCCATCTATAAAGTATTTTTCTCGCATTTTCTATATGATTGGCACATCTAGAATGTTTTGCTGTAGCCATGAGGGCGGAATCCCACTGGTCAGTTGTAAGTGGTAGAGATAAATCTGATTCCCACATCGTTTTAATATGAAGTAGATGATCTGAGGTTGGAGTATTTCAAATTTTGTAACATTTAGACAAACCCTTATCAGATCTATTCGAACAGATAAGCCATCTTTCCAAAGAGGATGGGGAGTGAATGTCTAACGGGGGGGGGTAGTTTTTGCAGTGCATGTCTGACCTGGAGGTATTTGTAGAAATCCTTGTTAGGAATGTTATATACCTCATTCAACTCGGAGAATAGGATGAATTCACCATTGTTCCATAATTTGTGACGTTTATCTAATGTTTTGTCCGTCCAGTTAGTAAGATCAAGATTAGGGATTGCAATTTCTAACACATCTATGGGGTTATTATAAATATTCAGTTGAATTAACTTTTTGTTGTGTGTAATAGTAGGCCATAAGGATAATATGGCTTGTATGGTAGACAAAGGAGATTGGGGTACATATTTTAAATGCGAGACAGCTAATAGGACATTTTTAAGATGCATAGTTTTCAGAGAGTGCATTTCTATTTGAATCCATCGTTTAGATTTATCATTAGACCACAACGGACGTAGTTGATCCAAAATAGCTGCTCTATAATATTGCAGTATGGAGGGACAGCCTGAACCTCCTATTTTTGGATGTAAATACAGTATATCTGCTTTGATTGTAGCTTTCTTTTTGTTCCAAAGAAATCTTAATATTATACTTTGAATTTGTTTTAGATGCTATATAGGAATAAAGATTGGCATGTTACGAAATATATAAAGAATTTTAGGAAGAATTATAATTTTTACTGCCGCAATTTTACCCAGCCACGATATGCCCTGTGTACAAAGATTGGCTATGTCTAGTTTGATTGTATTCAATAAAGGGGAGAAGTTAGATTTAACCCCTTCAGGACGCAGCCTGTTTTGGCCTTGTGAACGCAGCCGATTTTTTAAAATCTGACGTGTCACTTTATGTGGTAATAGCCCCGGAATGCTTTTACCTATCTAAGCGATTCTGAGATTGTTTTCTCGTAACATATTATACTTTACGTCAGGGAAAAAATGTGGTTGATAAATTGAGTATTTATTTGTGAAAATCACCAAAATTTAGAGAAAATTTGCAAAAATTAGCATTTTTCTAAATTTAAATGTATCTTCTTGTAAAACATACAAAATACCACATAATACCACACAAAATAGTTACTAGTTAACATTTCCCATGTGTCTACTTTATGTTTGCATCATTTTGTGAACGTCCTTTTATTTTTCCAGGACGTTACAAGGCTTATAAGTTTAGCAACAATTTCTCACATTTTCAAGAAATTTCCAAAACCTATTTTTTCATGGACCAGTTCAGTTCTGAAGTGGCTTTGAGGGCCTTATATATTAGAAACTCCCCATAAATCACCCCATTTTAAAAACTGCACCCCCCAAAGTATTCAAAACTGCATTAAGAAAGTTTTTTAACCCATTAGGCGTTTCACAGGAATTAAAGCAAAATAGAGCTGAAATTTACAAATTTAATTTTTTTTGCAGAAATGTATTTGTACTAAAAAAAAACGCAACTCAATATTTATTGCCCAGATTCTGCAGTTTTTAGAAATATCCCACATGTGGCCCTAGTGTGCTACTGGACTGAAGCACCGGTCCTCAGAAGCAAAGGAGCAGCTAAGGGATTTTGGGGCCTCCTTTTTATTACAATATATTTTAGGCACCATGTCAGGTTTGAAGAGGTCTTGTGGTGCCTAAACAGTGGAAAACCCCAAAAAGTGACCCCATTTTGGAAACTACACCCTTCAAGGAATTTATCTAGTGGTATAGTGAACATTTTAACCTTACAGGTTTTTTGCTGAATTTATTGGAATTAGTCTGTGAAAATAAAAATCTACATTTCTTCTGAAGAAACATAGACATTTTACATTTTTACAAGGAATAAAGGAGAAAAAGCACCCCAACATTTGTACAGAAATTTCTCCTGATTACGGCAATACCCCATATTTGGTAATAAACTGTTGTTTGGACTCACAGCGGAGGTCAGAAGGGAAGGAGCGCCATTTGGATTTTGTAGCGCAGATTTTGCTGGAATGGTTTTCGTGCCATGTCGCATTTGCGCCCTGGAGGGACTAAAACAGTGGAAACCCCCAAAAGTGGCCCCATTTTGGAAACTATACCCCTCAATGAATTTATCTAGGGGTATAATTAGAATTTTGACCCCACAGGATCTTTGCTGAATTTCTTGGAATTAGTCTGTGAAAATTAAAATCTATATTTTTTCCGGAAATAACAGACATTTTTAATTTTTACAAGGAATAAAGGAGAAAGCACCCCAACATTTGTAAAGAAATTTCTCCTGATTACGGCAATACTCCATATTTGGTAATAAACTGCTGATTGCACCCACAGCAAGGCACAGAAGCGTAGGAGCGCCATTTGGAGTGCAGATTTGCTGGAAAGGTTTTTTGGTGCCATGTTGCACTTGCCGAGCCCCAGGGGTACCAGAACAATGGAAACCCACCAGAATTGACCCCATTTTGGAAACTATACCCCTCAAGGACTTCATCTATGTGTGTTGTTATCATTTTGACCCCACAGGTATTTCACAGAATTCATTTGAATTGGGCTGTAAAATAAAAAATGTTTTTTTTTCCAATAAAATGTAGTTTTGACTAAACATTTTTCTTCTTGAAAGAGAATAAAATGCTAAATTTGTTATGCAATTTCTCCTGAGTATGGCAATACCCCGTATGTGGTTATAAACTGCTGTTTCTGCACATGGCAGGGCTCAAAGTGGAAGGAGCGCCATTTAGATTTTTTGCAGCTAAGATTTTAGTGGAATGGTTTTTGGATGCCATATCATGTTTGAACAGCCTCTGAGGTACCAGTATAGTAGAGACCCCTGAGAAGTGACCCCATTTTGGAAACTACACCCCTCAAAGAATTAATCTAGGGGTGTAGTGCGCATTTGGACCCTACAGTTTTTTCACAGAATTTATTAGCGTTGGGCCAAGAAATGTTTTTGTTTTTTTTTCTAAAAATATGTAGATTTACCTAAAAATGTTTCCTTTTTGCAAGCAACATAAGAGAAAAGCAAAACACAATTTATTAACTAATTTCTCCTAGATACGGCAATACCCCACATGTGCACCTTGCCTGTTGCCTGGGCACAACGGCAAGACTCAGAATGGAAACTGCACCGTGCAACATTTGGTGACATTTACTGCATTGTGCCATGATTACAGAGACACAAAGGTGTTGAAATAATACCCCTTAAGTTATTCATCTAGGGGTGTAGTGAGCATTTTAATGTGTTTAGGGTGCACTTAATTGTGTAGAGTGAAAATTTTAATTTGTGCTCAGCATGTGCTACTGGGAAATTTTCATTGGATGGGCCTATTTATTCTGGATCACTCCAAAACACTACCAACATTTAGAGTATTCAATGAGGGGTATATTGTATTTAGTGTTTTTTTATTATTATGAATATAAAACAGGCTAATGAAGTATGGATAAGGCCTACATTAGTAAATTGGAAACTATTTGGAAATCTGTAACAAGGCTGTATAAATGGGACTAGAGAAGACATGTACAATATTGTTAGTACCAAAATTATCACTTTCAGTCAGATCAAAAGGAAAAGGTATTAAAAATGATGCACTGTGTGGTAAATTTTATAGCATTCAGAGATACATAGGGCTGGCTTTGAAGGGCAGTCTGGACAAAAATAGCGAGTGTCACTTCTTTTGC
Organism: Rhinoderma darwinii; assembly: GCF_050947455.1. Taxonomy (NCBI): domain Eukaryota; kingdom Metazoa; phylum Chordata; class Amphibia; order Anura; family Rhinodermatidae; genus Rhinoderma; species Rhinoderma darwinii. Next base: position 160,264 of record NW_027461671.1, read on the forward strand.
CCCTCTTGGAGCACACACGGCATGCTCTTTGTGTCCACTATTCCCTCAACGGAGAACAGAAAATATCCCCAAAGTGCCTCTCTGTGAGTCTTTTAGCATCTTCACAATCTAGTGGATGTGAGGGGGAAATTTTTTTAAACAAGAGGTCCTCAATCACTTTCTCTTGGTAAGTGAGGTATGTGTCAGTAGTGCCAGACTTTTTACGCAGCACAAAGGAATTGTATGTGGCTACTTGAATAAGGTAGATGGCAATTTTTTTGTACCAAGCGTAAGACTTCCTCATTACTAGGTACGGCTGGATAGCTTGGTCGGCCAGATCCACACCACCCATGTACTTGTTATACTCTAATATACAAGCAGGTTTTTGCTTCTGAGTGGTGGATCCCCTTTCTGTTACTCCTAGGGTGGCATCTGAGTGTATAGTACTTAAAACAAAAACATCTTTTTTGTCTTTGTATCTGATTGCAAGAAGCTCACCACTGCGGAGGCAACTTGACTCCCCCTTTTTTAATTTAAGGCTGCCAAGTGTTTGTGGGAAGCCCAGACGATTTTTTTCGAATGGTCCCACAAGCCCCCATATTTTGTGTCTGCAGACTTTTAAAAAGGGGTATGCTACTATAAAATTTGTCCGTGTACAGTTTATACCCCTTTTGCAGAAATGGGCTGATTAGCTCCCACACAATTTTGCCATTTGTCCCCATGTTCGGAGGGCAATCCAGCCGGATGAGCTTTCACAAATTTTATATAATTTTACTCTGTATCGAGCCCTCTTTCCAGGGAGATATTGCTTGAAATGAAGCCTCCCTTAAATTTTACCAGGGATTTGTCTATTGAGATGTTTTGTGTGGGGGTATAGAGAGTCAAAAATGTATCTGAAAACATGCTGAGAAGAGGTCTGATTTTATAGAGTCGGTCATAGTCTGCAGCATTGTTTTGTGGGCAATTATTATTATCGTTAAGATGGAGAAATCTCAAAAGGATTTCATAACTATTTCTGTGCATCACTGCAGAAAAGGTGGGAGTACAGTGCACCGAGCATGAGGCCCAGTAGGATCTGATGGTCGATTTTCTGACTAGACCCATTGCCAGCGTTAGACCTAAAAATTTCTTTATTTCGTTAATATTTGTTGGGGTCCACGCATTTCGTCTGGCATAAGATGACTGAGGTTTTTTTAAATACTGACTGGCATATATGTTTGTCTGAAAAACAATGTGCTCTAATAAATCATCGCTTATAAAAAGCTGAAAAAAATCAATTCGACTGAAACCCTCCACATTGACATTAATTTTAGGGACGGCATTAAAAATCTGGCAGAAATGGGGTGGCAGAATTTGGAGGCTCCCATCTGAGAGATGCGATTTCTGTGGGAATAATAATTTGGCCTGGTGGATCCTGTGAAATGTCTTGCACTCCCTCACTTGTACTTGGCACGTCAGACATGTCAATATCCTGATGTGCATGTTTACTAGGTCCTTGTGGCGGACTGTCACTGCACCTCAGATGTTTATCAGATGGACCAGATTCTCCATCGCTTTCAGTGCTGTCTATGTCACTGTCGTCAAAACCCTGGAAGGGACTATTGTCATCTGATACAGCACTTTCGCTATCAGAATCCAAGAGAGCAAATGCCTCTTCAGCAGTATATAACTTGCGTGCCATTTTTTTATGTATTTTTTTTAACTTATTTTTTGTAACAATTTTAATAAAAGTAAAGAAAAGTCCTAATCAATTGATCAATAAATTTATGAACGACCCTAACAATTAATCAATTAGTATCTAGAATTAATAGAACTGTAAAATATAGGAAGAAATTATTTTATCTAAATGTGTGTATATGTATATATATGATTTTATAGATATGTATACATTTATTATAAGCCCTAATTGATTATTAATTAACTAATTAATTGCCCTAATCTGAGTACTATCTACCTAACAGACTACCTAAACTATAGTTAGCTGCCTACACAACTATCTATGTTGAGGTGTTTTTTGTGTTTTTCACAGTCATTGTGTCTTTATACGAGACACATGGCAGCTTCTCGGCACAGTGCTTCTTCTCTCTCACTGTCTCAGAATGATCTGACAGGGAGGGAGGAGAAACATTGTAACGAACAGCACGAAAGTTTGTTGCTGCAACAAACTTTGCTGTGAACACCATGATAGCTTTATCATGGTGTTCACGTCATCGGGACCGGCATCAATCCGGTCCTGATGTCTTCTCTCAGCACTTAGGCTGCTAGTAGCAGCGTGTGCTGAGAGATTCAGAGCACAGGGAGAGCACTGTGCACTCTGTTCTGACAGCACGTAGATTAACGGGCTGCAGGACAAAAGCCCAGCACTGCAGCCCATTAATCTACGTGGGCTGGTCGTGAAGGGGTTAAACAGTTTTGAGGGAGGGAATACAAGTTTAAAGAGGCTCTGTCACCAGATTTTGCAACCCCTATCTGCTATTGCAGCAGATCGGCGCTGCAATGTAGATTACAGTAACGTTTTTATTTTTAAAAAACGAGCATTTTTGGCCAAGTTATGACCATTTTTGTAGTTATGCAAATGAGGCTTGCAAAAGTCCAAGTGGGTGTGTTTAAAAGTAAAAGTCCAAGTGGGCGTGTATTATGTGCGTACATCGGGGGGTTTTTAATACTTTTACTAGCTGGGCGCTCTGAAGAGAAGTATCATCCACTTCTCTTCAGAACGCCCAGCTTCTGACAGTGCAGACACACAGCGTGTTCTCGAGAGATCACGCTGTGTCGTCACTCACAGGTCCTGCATCGTGTCGGCACCAGAGGCTACAGTTGATTCTGTAGCAGCATCAGCGTTTGCAAGTAAGTCGATCTTACCTGCAAACGCTGATGCTGCTGCAGAATCAACTGAAGCCTCTGGTGCCGATGTGTATGACACTATGCAGGACCTGTGAGTGACGTCACAGATCTGCACTGTCAGAAGCTGGGCGTTCTGAAGAGAAGTGGATGATACTACTCTTCAGAGCGCCCAGCTAGTAAAAGTATTAAAAACGCCCCGATGTACGCACATAATACACGCCCACTCAGACTTTTACTTTTAAACACACCCACTTGGACTTTTGCAAGCCTCATTTGCATAACTACAAAAATGGTCATAACTTGGCCAAAAATACTCGTTTTTTTAAAATAAAAACTTTACTGTAATCTACATTGCAGCGCCGATCTGCTGCAATAGCAGATAGGGGTTGCAAAATCTGGTGACAGAGCCTCTTTAATTCCTAAGTAAGTCATTTCTGATTTAACCCAGATAAATTGGAATTTTTTTTCCAGGGTCTGTTTTATTCTCTGGGGTATCCCTAGATTAAGAATTTGGCTTTGGATGTATTTATTTTGTAATATGAAACCCTGCTAAATTTTTCTATCAGCGAGACAGTCGTCTGCAATGAGGATTCCGGATTGGAGAGAGCAATTATCACGTCATCTCCAAATAACCCTATTCTGTGTTCTTCAGGACCTACTGAAATCCCAGAGAGATGAGGTGAAGATCTAATGGCTTGAGCAAAGGGTTCCATCAACAGCGCAAAAAGAAGAGGGGACATGGGGCATCCCTGTCTGGTGCCATTTGTCATTTTAAAAGGTGCAGACATAAAACCAGAAGAGTATACAATTGCAGTAGGTGATGAATATAAGGAGAGTATTGCCGATAGAAAAGAACCTTTAAAACCAAATTTCTGCAAGACCAGTTTCAAATAACCCCAGTGAACTCTGTCGAAGGCCTTCTCCGCGTCTAAAGATAGGAGCAAAGAAGGCATCCCACGAGAATGCACAACATCAATTATATCAACAATAAAGCCTACTTGGTCGGGATAAACAATTGAGGGGAGAATGGTTATGAGTCTGTTCGACATCAATTTAGCTATTATTTTTAGATCGGAATTTAATAGAGAGATTGGTCTGAAATTTGCCGGTGTATCTGGAGATTTCCCTGGTTTAGGGAGAGTAACAATTATTGCATGTAGCATTTCACTAGGAGTGCTGCCGGCAGACACAATAGTGTTTAAAGAGGCTCTGTCACCAGATTTTGCAACCCCTATCTGCTATTGCAGCAGATAGGCGCTGCAATGTAGATTACAGTAACGTTTTTATTTTTAAAAAACGAGCATTTTTGGCCAAGTTATGACCATTTTTGTAGTTATGCAAATGAGGCTTGCAAAAGTCCAAGTGGGTGTGTTTAAAAGTCCAACTGGGCGTGTATTATGTGCGTACATCGGGGCGTTTTTAATACTTTTACTAGCTGGGCGTTCTGATGAGAAGTATCATCCACTTCTCTTCAGAACGCCCAGCTTCTGCCAGATCACGCTGTGACGTCACTCACAGGTCCTGCATCGTGTCAGACGAGCGAGGACACATCGGCACCAGAGGCTACAGTTGATTCTGCAGCAGCATCAGCGTTTGTAGGTAAGTAGCTACATCGACTTACCTGCTAACGCCGATGCTGCTGCAGAATCAACTGTAGCCTCTGGTGCCGATGTGTCCTCGCTCGTCTGACACGATGCAGGACCTGTGAGTGACGTCACAGCGTGATCTGGCAGAAGCTGGGCGTTCTGAAGAGAAGTGGATGATACTTCTCATCAGAACGCCCAGCTAGTAAAAGTATTAAAAACGCCCCGATGTACGCACATAATACACGCCCACTTGGACTTTTACTTTTAAACACACCCACTTGGACTTTTGCAAGCCTCATTTGCATAACTACAAAAATGGTCATAACTTGGCCAAAAATGCTCGTTTTTTAAAAATAAAAACGTTACTGTAATCTACATTGCAGCGCCTATCTGCTGCAATAGCAGATAGGGGTTGCAAAATCTGGTGACAGAGCCTCTTTAAGCATTGTGATAAATAAGGAGATAGTATGTGAGAAATTTTTTTGTAGTATTCATTCGGGAGACCGTCTGGTCCAGGAGATTTATTGAGTTTCAAGGATTTTACCACTTCTGCAATTTCCCTATCCGATAGATTCCTATTCAGAATTTTTAATTGGTCACTAGAAAGTGAAGGTAATGCCATGCCTTCCAAGAAGTTATTTATGCCATCTAGAGATGGTTGGGGAGTATTGGGATCGTCTTGTAAATTGTATAGAGAGGAGTAATAGCTAGCAAATTCGTAAGCGATTTCAATAGGGTTAAGGAGTTTTTGTTTGTTTTTAACAAAAAGGTAAGGCCTCATTCACACGACAGGGTCCGAGTGTCGTCCGGGAAAATCGGCCGCTTTTGTCCGATTTTCCCGGCCGATTTGCATCCGTTCCGATTCCGTTCCGGGCCGTGTTGCCGTTTTTCCCGGCCGATTTGAACCCGATTTGCATCTGTTTTTTTCCCTGACCGTTTTTTAATCGGATGAATTTCATTTGTCAATTGTTTTTTTGAGTCAACCCACTATAAACACACCCAGTAAGGTCACATGATTGCCAGTCAACCTTTTTCACTTACAGAGTATAGAGAGCTTTGTCTGATCCCTCAGCTGCATTTCATTGGTTTCAGTGTTTTTCTCTACTATTTATGAGTTGCTAACATGTCCTCAGAACATTTGAACCGTGTGCTGCTGCTTTGGCTGATTTCTCGGCGATTTGGACAGCAATTGGAAACGTTGACGGAAGAACCAAGTTGGAAGCGTCGGCGGTACTGGGTTCACCCCATTGTGTCTCAGCGTTCCTGGAAGGGACACTTCCACACTCTTTACCAGGACCTGCGACAGCACCCGGAGAAATTTCATGCATTCTGCCGGATGTCCATCCCTACGTTTGACAGGCTACTGGAATTGCTGCGGTCTGGTCTAACCCTCCAGGAGACCAACATGAGGCGTTGTATTTCTGCTGAAGAACGGCTCATCGTGACATTGAGGTAAGCAAATAACCCTATTCTTGCTGTAAATAATGCCCCTTATTTCCCCCCTCCACAGTATATCTTCTTTAGTAAGCCACACATAATGCCACCACACACTGGAATGTCCCCCACAGCATAATGCCCCTTTAGTGCCCACCACACACTATAATGCCACCTTACCCTCCCTTCACAGTATAATGTTCCCCCCAAACAGTACATTAGTGAACACCATGCAGTGTAATGGGTCCTTTAGTGCCTTACTCCCCCCAAGTGCCCCTCACAGAGCAGACAGTATTTTGTAATATCCATGTCCTTTTTTTTTTTCCCAACAGATACCTTGCAACCGGCAACACTTTTGCTTCCCTGCACTTTGAATTCCTTTTGGGTATTTCCACCATCGCAGGGATCATCCCTTCCACCTGCCGGCTCATCTGGATTACCCTCAAGGATATTGTGATGGCTGCACCCTCCCCAGAAGTCTGGCTTCAGATCGCTGATGGTTTTCAGGAAGCTGCACAGTTTCCTAACTGTATAGGGGCACTGGACGGAAAACACATCAGTGTTAAGAAACCGCCGAACTCTGGCTCCCGTTTCTACAATTATAAGCAGTTTTTCTCGGTGGTGTTGTTGGCCTTGGCTGACAGCAATTACCGGTTTGTGATTGTGGATATTGGAGCCTATGGGAGCACTGCGGATGCTGGCATCTTCAGGGCTTCCAGAATGGGTCAGCGTCTTCTTAACAACCAGTTGTCCCTACCTGAAGCACGTCCCCTTCCCGGGTCTTCTGGACCAGCTGTCCCATTTGTCATTGTGGCAGATGAGGGATTTGGACTTTCACGGCATGTGATGCGTCCTTTTTCCAGACGAGGATTGGACACCCGGAGGCGTATCTTCAATTACCGTCTCACCAGGGCCCGTCGTTATGTGGAATGCGCTTTTGGTATCCTTGCCAACAAGTGGAGGGTGTTTCTTTCTCCTATTCAGATGAAGCCAGATAATGTGGACTTAATAATCCAAGCCTGTGTCATGCTTCACAACTTCGTCCGCATTCACGATGCCACCTTTGACATAGACGTGGAGCATCAGTTTCCCCCTTCTAATATACCTTTCGATCACACACCTCAAGGAAGACCAGGATCATCTGGCCTCGCAATTCGGGACTTGTATGCAGAATTTTTCTTGAGCCCGGAGGGTTCTGTTCCTTGGCAGCAGGAACACATCTGATTCTGTTGTGTAATGTTTGGGTCATTACCTTTTCTTCTACATGTTTAGTTAGTTATTTGGTTAGTTAAATGTTAGGTAGTTTAGGGACTCACAAGATAATGGGGACTCTTGACGTCGGCTTGTGAGCCAAAATTGTGTTATTTTAGTTTTCTATTTAATAAATATCATAATTAAAATCCATAGTGGACTACATTTTTATTAATGTTTTTGATGGGTTTACATACTATTGAAAAGTTGGGCAAAGATATACCAATACCTCATTTCTGAATTGTGTGCATAGAACTAATATTGGTGAAGTGTTTGTGTATGTTTACTGAAAGTGTAAAATTTGAGAAGCTTCTGACATGTCATAGTGACATGTCAGAAGTTTTATGGTGGGAGTCCGAGCACTGTGACCCCCACCAATTGCTAGAAGTAAGCAGCTGAAGCACACGTGTGAGCGCTGAGCCGCTCCGTGCCTGTTCAGCTGTTTCCGGAAATAAATGCATCAGTGTGCGGACTCAATAGAAGTCTATGAGCCTGTACTCCGATACATCTGCTTTCTGTAAAAAGCTGAACAGAAACGAAGCAGCCGAGTGCTCACACGAGCGTTTCAGCTGCTTCATTCGAGCGATTGGTGGGGGTCTCCGTGCTCAGACCCCCACCAATCCAAACTTCTGACATGTCACTATGACATGTCTGAAGTTTTTGGATCGTTTAGCTGCACTTTAACGACTAAACTGTGTGTCCCAAAGTCTGTCAACTATTCCATAGACACATACATTATTTTATGGTCACACACAGGAATTTGCAGGATATTCATCCATACGATTGACTAAAATTCCTGTCGAAACTTCTGTGTAACCATAATTATCAATGTATATTTCTACCATGGTATTTGTAAAGGACTTTGAGGAGTCCCTCTGTCTCAGAATACTTCACAAGTTACACAATGATAATTAAAAGTAATATTTTTTTAAAAAGCAAACATCTTATGGGTGGCTTGCTACTACTATGTTATCTCGACACAGAGAAATCAAAATTCCTCTGTGTGAAGAAAATAATGTCACACTCCAAGTTTAATTTAAAAAACAAAGACAAGTTTTCAGTTACATGAAACAAATTTTATTCAACAGGTTAACAAAAAATAAAGTGCAAATGAGCCAACATGGCGCAATAGATAAATATAACCCAAAAAAAAAATTTAACTTTATTGTGAGGGCCCTCCACCTCCAGCATTAATGTCCTGGCTCAAAAGATTCAGAAAAGGGGTGGATGAGCTGGATGATGGCCCAGCTTGAGTGAAGCCAGGGGCAGACGTTGGCCCCGCCATTGTAAATGCCGGCATGGAGGTTGCAGTCAACGAGTGGCAATTGGGAGGTCCACTGTAGTTACCTGGGACATGATGGCCATAAGAATGGGCTGCAGAATAGCCAGGATGGACACAAGAGGAAGAAGGTTGCATGTACCGGTCCTGGCTGAAGAAGCTTTGGGAGGAATCCCAAGGGACAGGAGGTGCTGCTGGTGCTGGGCCAAATAAGGCTTCATCAGTAATGTTGCTGCAGGCCTGTATTGCCCTCACAATTGGAAGAGGATTATTTGGCGGTGTAAACAAATCAATTACAGATAACATTGCCGCTTGCAGCTTGTTGCGCCTCTCCAGCGGGATCCGTCTGACAAGAGGTGCCAAGGACTTTAAAAATAGTTCTTCTTCGCCCTCTTTAGTAAAAGTCGTTAGATGCTCCAGCACTTTGGCATCTATAATTGCTTTAATTGCTGCATCAGGGGCAGCCTGGCGAGGTCTACGTGCTGATACCCTCCTGAGAGGTTCTGTGACCGTAGAAGGGGATGCCAGCCTTGCTCCTGTCTCAGGTGTTGCAGAGACCTCATTGACCTCCTCACTCTGCTCTATATTTATTGATTCAGAATCTGGAGCCTCTTCCATGTCAGAGTTACTAACTACAGTCTCATCCATGAGATTATCTGTGGATCTTTTATTAGTTATAAAAGAAATAAAGAAAATGTTAAAGATCTAAATATTGTAAAAATTGTAGCCATATATCTGACATTTCAACCTGCACTTAGCTGTAAACCAGTCTACCAGTGGCGTAAGTAACGCTGTATCAGCCATAGCGCCTGCTACGGGGCACAAAGCATGTGAAAGCCTGTGCCACCCGCCGCCACGGCTCCCCATGGCCGGAGGTTCTGCTATGAGACGCTCTAGCTGCTACAGCGTGACGACACTGAACACTATGGCAGAGCTCTGGTATTAAAGGGGTTGTTTGTCCAGCACAGGGGATAGATGTGTGATCGCTGGGACCCCCAGCGATAAGGAGAATGGGAAACTGACAGTCACCCAATGTTCTCCATGGGAAAACTCTGACTTCCCTGATCTTTGTCGGCAGCTCCGTAGGAATGAACGGAGCGTGCTCGAGCGTAAACGTGACCATCCCTCCTTTAATAATTATAGCGTTGCTGGATGCAGACAACGGTAGTCCGAGTTTTCTCATGGTGAACTTCGCGGGACTTTCGGTCCCCTGTTCTCCTTAACGATGGGTGTCCATTGCTTTTGTGGGACAAAGCATAGACTACATTTTTAGTTTTTTTGGGTGGGTGGGGGGAGTTTTGGGCTGTACGGCGATATCGACTGGGGTGGTTGTATGCTGCTATATACTGGGGGGCTGTATGGTGTGATCTGCAGGGGGAGCAGTATGGTGCTATCCTCTGGGGGGGCTGTGTGGCGGAATCTACAAGGAAGCACTATCTACAAGGGGGATTGTGTGGCACCCACGGCAGGGTGCGGCCCCAGCCTAAACGTTGCTATGGGTCACAGTCTTTCATAGTTACGTCCCTGCACTCCACACACTATGATAACGACCAAAAGTACGCTGCTAACAACTAAAATGTACTAATATTTAAGTTAACATGATTACGCTAAATACTATTCTAGAACTACTTACGTCCGCAGATCCAGGACCGGGCGCATAAATTCCATCTGTCTGGAGAAAATGTAAGGACGCTTGCTGGTAGGGGCGTCCCCACTCTTCCCTTGCTTGCGCAAGTCTTTTTTGTACTGGTCACGAGTATTTGACCATCGTGTCTTCAATTCTCTTACTTTAAAAATAAAAAAGAAATTTGAACACATTAGTAACTTTAGCTTTTTTTACATAACATGCCGCAATAGCAGTAACATGGGCAACAACCAGAAAACAGCTCAACTTACCGACTGCTTCCCTTGACTTCTGTCCTCTTGAGCACTCCTCCGGGTACATGTCCCGGGCAATCTCCTCCCACGCGGCATCCTTGCGGTACCTATCATGGTACAAATCACTCCGGCTGTCCCATATGGCTACGTGATCCTGCACCAGCGCAATGAGACGCTCTACTTGTATGTATCGAGGCATATCTGTAGCAAGTAAACATGGAAAATTCAGGTGGGGGGGACACAGGCAGGTACTGTCTCACTTTATCACTAGGTATAGTCCATATCTATATATAATGCCACACACTGCACCTCTGCATATTTTGGAAAAGTGCACCATGAAGGTAATGCCCCACCAAACAGTATAAGCAACACCCCGCTCAACCTCCAGTAGAAAGTGCCTTTGTAGCTCCCTGAAGGAGCGGAATTCCGTGTCATCGGGGATTCCGCTCCTGGACAGGGGACATAGTAAAAAGTATAAAGAAAAAGAATGAACATTATTACTAATGGGAAGAAAATATAAAAAAGGGCATAATGAAATTGTTATGGTTGGTAGACCTGGCATGAACAGATTTTCTTGGTAGTTAATGAGGAAATAAGCACATATTCAATATAAACAGACGCCTTTTGACATTCCTGTGCTTGATAGACCTGGAATGAACAGGATCTAATATGTGGCCGGGTAAGTGGGCCACATATAGAAAAAATGTGAAGTTGACGGGCCGCATTACTTTCAAATTTGATACAATACAAAATTATTGTTAATCAATTAGTTATTTGAACTACTAATACCACATTACTATAATAATAGCGCCAGGTTTAAAATTTGAGAGATTTCTCCACGTGCTTATTTCAACAATCCAGCTTTCCAGTTTAAGTGTCGCTAAATGCAGTCCGGCGGCTCAGTTAGCACACATGTCCAGATTGGGCAGCCCCTTTTTAGATAGTGCCACAGTGCCCTCGTGGATGCTGCCGCAGAGCCCTGTGTAGATGCTGCCACAGCAGTGCCCTGTGTAGATGCCGCCACAGCAGTGCCCCCTGTAGACTGGGACTCCAGCTGTGCTCCTGACATCACTTGGACTCCTGCTCTGGGGAAGCCCCTGACATCATAGTCGACGTATGGACAGCGATGTCAGAGGCTTCCCCAGAGTCCCGGAGAAGAGCCGATAATAGCGCTCTGCCCGGGACTCCGCTCTGGGGAAGACACTGACACACTGTCCATATATTGACAGCGATGTCAGGAAATTCCACAGAGTCCCGGAGCAGAGCATATACTAGCGCTCTGCACGGGACTCCGGCTCTGGGGAAGCCCCAGACAACTCTGTTCATATGTGGACAGCGATGTCAGGGAATTCCAGAGTCCCAGAGTAGAGCCGATACTAGCGGCTCAGTGTCGCGCGGGCTGCAGATCACAGCCCCAGGGGCCGCATGCGGCCCGTGTGCCGCGTGCTTGAGACCCCTGATCTATGTGTAGTTTATTCCATAGAAACAAATACGTAATTATTTTCATGTGCTTTATAGACCTGGAATGAATAGGATATAAATGAAGTTTATAGTGGAATGAACACATATTCCATAGCAACAGATGCCTAATTAAACTACACATAGATACTGTTCATTCCAGGTCTATCAAGCAGAGGAATTTCAAAAAACATCTGTTTATATGGAGTTTGTGTTTATTTCCTCCTCACCTCCATCTGTTCAAGCATAAAAAAAATCATTATGCCCTTTTTTAAATTATCTTTACATTACTAATGTTCATTCTTTTACTTTATTAGTTTTCAACATTCTTTGGTATGTCCCCCTGGACAGAGCGCTTGACGTCTCTGTCCATATCTGGATAGGGACATCAGGGGCAACTCCTGAAGTGGAATCTCCATGTGGCCGGTGATTCCACTTCAGGAGTTTCCCCTGATGACACTGTCCATAGATGGACAGAGACATCAAGCGCTCTGTCCAGGAGCGGAATTCCGCTCCTTCAGGGAGCTAAAGTGGGGCTAGCACATAGAGCAGGGACGAAGCTACAGCAGTAGCAGCCGCTACTAGCGGCACGATCTGCCATGGTAGGTGTCGCCGCTAGCAACCGCTATTGCTGCTATTGCGGTAGCGACGCCTGAAGAAGCGTCAGGGCAGAAAGGAGGGAGTCATCACTGTGCCCCACAGCCGTGACACACTGTACACCCCTGCACATAGCAGGGACCTCGCTACAGCAGTAGCAGCCGCTGCAGCTGCTAGCGACGCCATCGGCAATGGTAGGTGTCGCCGCTAGCAACCGCTATTGCTGCTATTGCGGTAGCGACGCCTGAAGAAGCGTCAGGGCAGAAAGGAGGGAGTCATCACTGTGCCCCACAGCCGTGACACACTGTACACCCCTGCACATAGCAGGGACCTCGCTACAGCAGTAGCAGCCGCTGCAGCTGCTAGCGACGCTATCGGCAATGGTAGGTGTCGCCGCTAGCAACCGCTATTGCTGCTATTGCGGTAGCGACGCCTGAAGAAGCGTCAGGGCAGAAAGGAGGGAGTCATCACTGTGCCCCACAGCCGTGACACACTGTACACCCCTGCACATAGCAGGGACCTCGCTACAGCAGTAGCAGCCGCTGCAGCTGCTAGCGACGCCATCGGCAATGGTAGGTGTCGCCGCTAGCAACCGCTATTGCTGCTATTGCGGTAGCGACGCCTGAAGAAGCGTCAGGGCAGAAAGGAGGGAGTCATCACTGTGCCCCACAGCCGTGACACACTGTACACCCCTGCACATAGCAGGGACCTCGCTACAGCAGTAGCAGCCGCTGCAGCTGCTAGCGACGCCATCGGCAATGGTAGGTGTCGCCGCTAGCAACCGCTATTGCTGCTATTGCGGTAGCGACGCCTGAAGAAGCGTCAGGGCAGAAAGGAGGGAGTCATCACTGTGCCCCACAGCCGTGACACACTGTACACCCCTGCACATAGCAGGGACCTCGCTACAGCAGTAGCAGCCGCTGCAGCTGCTAGCGGCGCCATCGGCAATGGTAGGTGTCGCCGCTAGCATCCGCTATGGCTGCTATTGCTGCAGCGACGCCTGAAGAAGCGCCGGGGTTGGAAAGTACTCTCATTCGCCGGGCCAGGGGGATTTGGGAAGGGAGCCATCACTGCGCCCCCTTCCACCGACTGTACACAACAGCCGTGACACGCTGTACCCCTGCACATAGCAGGGGTACAGCGCTACAGCAGTACCCCCACAGTTTACCTCCAGAACAGGGCTTCTTCTCTATGGGATACACTCCTCCTCCTCACATGCACTCTGCGCTGTGAGGAGGAGGAGATAGAGCGCAAGAGCCGGAAAACCCGGCCGTCACTCGGGACACATCCCGGTGATAGCCGGGTATTACCCGGCCCCATAGACTTCTATGGGAGCCGGGCGGCCGGGTACCCGGGTGAAAATAGAGCATGTCCTATTTTTTGACGGGCGGTTTTCCCGGTCGTCAAAAAATCGGTCGTGTGAATAGCCCCATTAGGGGTCTATTATTCCTAATGCAGCCGGGTGCCGGCCGATTTATGAACGGCCGGCACCCGGCCGGGAATCCCTGTCGTGTGAATCCCGCCTTAGGGATTCTGGATTCAGCAGCTTTTTTCTTTAATTTGTTTGCCAAAAGTTTGGGGGCTTTGTTATGTTGGCAATAGTGTATCAGTTTAGATTTTCTAAGATGGAGTTCATAATTGTTTTAAAGAATAAGATGTAATTGATGCCGAAGAGATTTGATTTCTTCAGTTAGTGTAGACGAAATGGTAGATTTGTTTTGGTTTTCTAAGAGTGTTAATTTATCTGAGAGTTCTTTGACTCTAGCCAATCTGTTACGTTTTTCTAGCGCTGCTATCTTAAGAAAATGGCCTCTTATAACAGCCTTATGGGCACACCACAAAGTAGTTGTAGAAATGTTATCAACATTGTTTAGAGAAAAATATTCAGATAGCGCCTTTTCTATGGCAGATACGTAGACATTATTATTAAGAAGGTAATTGATTAATCTCCAGGGAGATGTTGGAGGAGAGTTAAAGGATTCCTTAAATGTAATGAATGCCTGTGCATGATCTGACCACGTGATCGTATAAATTTTTGTACATGATATTCTTTGTAGTAACCATTTGTCTACTAATACCAAGTCAATACGAGAATATGTATTATGTGGATTAGAAAAAAAGTATAGGCTTTTTCAGACGCATGATTAACCCCTTCCCGCTCCTGGACGTACTATTAGGTCATGGTAGCTGTATCGTTCGCGCTCCATAACCTAATAGTACGTCACGGGAGTAACGGCCGTTTGGCCGTCCTCCCAACACATACAGGAGCTGTGACAGCTGCTGTCTCATACAGCAGCTGTCACAGCTTCTACAGGGGGGACCGATCGCTGTGTACCCGCTGATTAACCCCTTAAAAGCCGCGTTCAATAACGATCGCGGCTTTTTAGGGGTTAAGCTACAATCGCCGGCCTGCTACATGATAGCGGCTGGCGATTGTAACTATGGCAACCGGACACCAAACAATGGCGTCCGGCTATGACATCGACGGAAGCCTAGTCAGGACCCACTATACTTGCTGTCAGTGAGTAGCTGACCGCTCTAATACACTGCACTACGCATGTATAGCGATCAGGGCCTCCTGCCCTCAAGTCCCCTAGTGTGACAAAGTAAAAAAAAGATGTGTAAAAATAAGAAAATAAAAGTCCCACTTTTTCCCTTATCAGTCTTTTATTATTAATAAAAATAGATAAATAAACAAATAAACTATACATAATTGGTATCGCCGCGTCCGTAACGGCCTGAACTACAAAATTATTTAGTTATTTATCCCGCGCGGTGAACGCCGCAAAAGAAAATAATAATAAACCGTACCACAATCACAATTGTTTGGTCACTTCACATCACAAAAAATGGAATAAAAAGAGATCAAAAAGTCGCATGTACCTAAAAATGGTAATGATTGAAACTACAGTTCGTTACGCAAAAAATAAGTCCTCGCACAGGTTTTTTTGATAGAAAAATAAAAAAGTTCTGTCTCTTAGAATAAGGTAACACAAAAAGTGAATGATTTTTTACAAAACTTATTTTATTGTGCAAACGCCATAAGACATAAAAAAACTATAAACATCTGGTATCGCCGTAATCGTATCCCCCGAAGAATAAAGTCAATGTGTCATTTATAGCACACTTGAACGCTGTAAAAATTTTTTAATAAAAAGACAATAGTAGAAATTGCTGTTTTTTAGTCACCGCGCCACTTAAAAATAGAATAAAAACTGATCAAAAAGCCGCATGCACCCCAAGAAAACGACAATGGATTCCTCAAGGGGTCTTTCCACTGTTTTGGCACCACAAGACCACTTCAAACCGGAAATGGTGCCTAATAAAAAGGAGGGCTCAAAATCCTCTAGGTGCTCCTTTGCTTCTGAGGCCGGTGCTTCAGTCCATAACCGCACTAGGGTCACATGTGGGATATTTCTCAAAACTGCAGAATCTGGGTAATAAGTATTAAGTTGCGTTTTTCTGGTAAAACCTTTTGTGTTATAGAAAAAAAATTGTATAAAAAGGATTTTCTGACAAAAATAAATATGTAAATTTCACCTCTACTTTGCTCTAAATTCCTGTGAAACACCTAAAGGGTTCATAAACTTTCTAAATGCTGTTGTGAATACTTTGAGGGGTCTAGTTTCTAAAATGGGGTGTTTCATAGGGGTGTCTAATATATGGGCCCCTCAAAGCAACTTCAGAACTGAACTGGAACCTAGAAAAAAATAAAAATTAGGCAATGCTTCTCCTAATGAGCATTGCCTACTCCAAGATGACCCCAGTTTTGACCGTTTGTATAAACGGAGACCCCTATTAGACCGTTTCAGTGCCAGGTTTTCCCAAGCATACACCACCAAGACGTGTATTTCAATTGATGAGTCCTTGGTACATTTTAAAGGGAGGCTTCAATTTTGCGAGTACCTGCTGGGTAAGAGGGCAAGGTATTGCGTGAAGATGTGTAAGCTGTGCGAGAGTGCATCAGGGTATACCTACAAATTTAGGATATATGAAGGGAAGGACACCAGTATTCAGCCCCCAGAATGCTCCCCCCTTACTGAGAGTTAATGTAAAAATTGTGTGGGGTTTGGTGCACCCACTGCTGAAAAAGGGTTACCACCTCTACCTGGATAATTTTTATACCAGCGTCCCACTCTTCAACTGCCTCGCTTCCAGAAGTCCTGCGGCATGTGGCACCGCTAGAAGAAATCTGAGAGGACTCCCTAAGACTCTGCTTGGGCAAACACTCAGAAGGGGTGAGAGCAGGGCACAATCTAACAGCAACATATTGTGTGTCAAGTACAAGGACAAGAGACATGTCACACCAGTACCCATGTACCTGTATGAGGTACCAGTACAGAGACCCCCAAACTAGACTGCATCCTGGACTACAATAGATACATGGGAGGGGTGGACTTGTTAGATCAAGTCCTGAAGCCCTACAGCGCCATGCGGTGTGGTATAAGAAGCTGGCCTTGCACATCATACAGATGGCATTGTACAATGTGTACGTGCTACGTCGATGTACAGGCCAGAGGGGAACTTTCCTGAAATTCAAGAGGTGGTTATCAAGAAACTAATTTTTAAGGACCAAGAAGGGGGGGCACCCAGTACTTCTGGAAGCAGGGCCACACGCATCGTACCAGGGCAACACTTTCCAGGAGAAGTTCCCCATACTGGCAAGAAAAGAAAAAGTCAAAGAGGTACAAAGTCTGCTATAAGAGGGGGATAAGGAAGGATACAATATATCAATGTCACACGTGTCCGGAAAAACTAAGGCTCCGTATGAAAGAGTGCTTCAAAATGTATCATACATCCCTTGATCCTTTGATTTTTAATCTACCCCAGTTTTACTTACCCTGATGCACTCCGTACATCTTATCCCCCTCGTCTTTCCCCTCTGAGCCCTGCTGCGTGCCCAGGCAGCTGATAACAGCCACATGTAGGGTATTGCCATACCCGTGGGAACACACATTACAGTTTATAGGGTGTATGTCTCCGGTCAAAATGCTCACTACACCTCTAAATGAATGCCTTAAGGGGTGTAGTTTTTAAAACGGGGTCACTTCTTGGGGGTTTCAACTGTACTGGTACCTCAGGGGCTTCTGCATACATGACTTTGCACCAGAAAATCCCCAGTAGGCCAAATGATGGTCCTTTCCTTCTGAGCCCTCCCATGGGCCCAAACGTCAGTTTATCACCACAAATTGGGCATTGCCACACTCAGGACAAATTGGGCAACAAAATGGGGTATTTTATTTCTTTTGAAAATAAGACATTTTCAGCCAAAACTACATATTATAGAAAAAAATTAAAATTGTTTGAATTCCCAGCCCAATTCAAATAAGTTATGTGAAAAAACTATGAGGTCAAAATGGTCACAACACCAATAAATGAATTCCCTGAGGGGTGTAGTTTCCAAAATGGGGTCACTTCTGGTGGGTTTTCATTGCTTTGATACCTCTGGGGGCTCTGCAAATGCGACATGGCACCCGAAAACCAATCCAGCAAAATCTGCACCCAAAGAACACACAGCGCTCTTTCCCTTCTGAGGCTACCCATGGGCACAAACAGCAGTTTATCACCACAAATGGGGTATTGCTGCACTCAGGACAAATTGGGCAACAAAATGGGGTATTTTGTTCCCTGTGAAAATAAGAAATTTTGATAAAAAATGACATCTTATTGGAAAAAATTACATTTTTTTAATTTCACAGCCCAATTCAAATACGTGCTGTGTAAAAACTGTGGGGTGAAAATGGTAACAACAACCAGAAATGAATTCCTTGAGGGGTATAGTTTCCGAAATAGGGTCACTTTTGGGGGATTCCTACTGTTTTGGCACCTCAACACCTCTTCAAACCTGGCATGCTGCCTAAAATATATTCTAATAAAAAATAGGCCTCAAAATGCACTAGGTGCTTCTTTGCTTCTGGGGCTTGTGTTTCAGTCTACGAGCGCACTAGAGACACATGTGGGACATTTCTAAAAACTGCAGAATCTGGACAATACATATTTAGTAGTGTTTCTCTAGTAAAACCTTCTGTGTTACAGAAAAAAATTGAATACAATTGAAATTCAGCAAGAAAAGCTAAATTTGCAAATTTCACCTCTACTTTTCTTTAATTTCTGTGACATGCCTGAAGGGTTAAATAAACTTTCTAAATGCTGTTTTGAATACTTTGAGGGGTCTAGTTTTCAAAATGGGGTGTTTTATGGGGGGTTCTAATACATAGGCCCCTCAAAGCCACTTCGAAACTGAACAGGTACCGTAAAAAAAAGGCTTTTGAAATTTTCTTAAAAATATGAGAAATTGCTGTTTATGTTCTAAGCCTTGTAACGTCCCCAAAAAATTAATGAACATCAAAAAACGATGCTAATTTAAAGTAGACATATGGGAAATGTGAACTAGTAACTATTTTGGGTGGTATAGCCGTTTGTTTTACAAGCAGATGCATTTAAATTCTGAAAAATGCTATTTTTTATAAATTTTCTCAAAATTTTGCAATTTTTCACCAATAAACACTCAATATATCGTCCAAATTTTACCACTAACATAAAGCCCAATGTGTCACGAGAAAACAATCTCAGAATCGCTTGGATAGGTTTAAGCATTTCGACGTTATTACCACATAAATTGAAATATGTCAGATTTCAAAAATGGGCTCTGAGCCTTAAGGCCAAAACAAGGCTGCGTCCTTAAGGGGTTAACTCTCCATGCATCGTATAATTCCTCCGTGTGTATTAAGTTACATAAATCACAGTTCTTGTCTCCAGATTGAGGTGGGTTTCTGTCCAAGACAGGATCTATAGTCCTATTAAAGTCTCCACAGATTATTAAATTAAATTTTTTCTTTGACTGAACAAGTTTGAATAATTGCCTTGTAAATTTATGTTGGTGAGTGTTGGGCGCATAAAGATTTACTATGGTGAATGTTACATTGTTAATAAGGCATATGATCACTAGATATCTACCATCAGGATCAGAGATAATAGATGTCAATTGAAACGCAACAGTATCCCTTATGGAAATCAAGAATCCTTTTTTTTTGTCCGTTGCATGGGAGTAAAAGATGTGTGGGAAATGTCTGTTGTATATTCTGGGGGAATCTCTTTAATTTAAATGTGTTTCTTGGGCACAAATGATATCACATTTTTGTTTGACACATTCTTTCCAGAACAGGGACCTCTTATAAGGGCTATTAAGACCCTTGACAATCAAAGTACATATCGTAATAACCATTGAAAAGATTGTACACACGCTATAAAGGCATATCTGCGGGAATAACATATGACATCACATTGCATAATGGAAATACATCTAGCATATAAAACTTTCAAGTTTAAAAAGGCTCTGTCACCAGATTTTCAAACCCCTATCTCCTATTGCAGCAGATCGGCGCTGCAATGTAGATAACAGTAACGTTTTGTTTTTTTCAAAAACTAGCATTTTTGGCCAGGTTATGACCATTTTTATATTTATGCAAATGAGCCTTTCTTATGTACAACTGGGCATGTTTAACCCCTTAATGACTGCCGATTAGCCTTTTCACGGCGGTCATTAATGGGCTTTATTCTACAGCGCCGCTATTCCACGGCGCTGCTGTAGAATAAAGTAAACAGAGCAGGGAGCCGTGAAATCTCCCTGCTCTCAGCTGCTAGAGGCGGCTGGGGGTGTCCCTGCTCTGCCGGGTGAGATTGATATTAGTATCGATCTCACCCGTTTAACCCTTCAGATGCGGTGCACAATAGCGTGCACCGCATCTGAGTGGTTTTGGAGAGAGGGAGGAAGCTCCCTCTCATCCCACCGACACCCGGCGATAAAATCGCCGAGTGTCTGTGTCTTCTATGGCAGCCGGGGGTCTAATAAAGGCCCCCAGGTCTGCCTGGAGCGAATGCCTGCTAGATCATGCCGCAGGCACGACCTAGCAGATGCCTGTCCGTTTTAAACGGACAGGCAGTAATACACTGCAATACAAAAGTATTGCAGTGTATTATAATAGCGATCGGAGGATAGTGAAGTCCCCTAGTGGGACTAGTATAAAAGTAAAAAAAGTTTAATAAAGTTAATTTAAAAAAAAAGTGAAAAAAAATAAAAAAAAAAATAAAAACCCACTTTTTCCCCTTACAAAATGCTTTACTATTAAAAATAACTACAATGAAGCAAAAAAGTTACACATATTTGGTATCGCCGCGTCCGTAACGACCCCGAATATAAAGCTGTTACATTATTTAACCCGCACTGTGAACGCCGTAAAAAATAAAATAAAAAACAATGGAAAAATTGCTGTTTTCTGTCAATCCTGACTTTAAAAAAATGTGATAAAAAGTGATCAAAAAGTCGCATCTACTCTCAAATGGTACCAATAAAAACTGCAAGTCGTCCCGCAAAAAACAAGACCTTATACAGCTATGCCGACGCAAAAATAAAAAAGTTATAGCTCTTCGAATGTGACAATGGAAAAATGTAAAAAATGGCTTGGACATTAGGGCCCAGAATGCAAGCAGGGGGAAGGGGTTAAAGTTATGTCCAACTGGGCGTGTATTGTGTGTGTACATCTGGGCGTTTTTACTTGTTTTACTAGCTGGGCATTGTGAATAGAAGTGTATGATGCTGACGAATCAGCATCATCCACTTCTCTTCGTTACCGCCCAGCTTCTGGCAGTTCACAGACACACAGCGTGTCCTCGCGATATCACGCTGTGACGTCAGTCACTTCCTCCCACAGGAACTTCATCGCGTCGGATGAGCGAGGAGAAGCTGGGTGGTAACGAAGAGAAGTGGATGATGCTGATTCGTCAGCATCATACACTTCTATTCACAACGCCCAGCTAGTAAAACAAGTAAAAACGCCCAGATGTAACGAACACAATACACGCCCAGTTGGACATAACTTTAAACACGCCCAGTTGTACATAAGAAAGGCTCATTTGCATAAATATAAAAATGGTCATAACTTGGCCAAAAATGCTCGTTTTTTGAAAAAAAACAACTTTAGGGCATGACCACACGTGGCGGATTTCCTCCGCAACTGTCCGCATCAATGCCGCACAGAATCTGCGTTGCAGATTCTGCTGCGGATCTGCACAAAATGTGCAGTACATTGATGCGGACTAGCTGCTGCGGACTGCGGGAAAAGTGCTTCCCTTCTCCCTATCAGTGCAGGATAGAGAGAAGGGACAGCACTTTCCCTAGTGAAAGTAAACGATTTTCATACTTACCGGCCGTTGTCTTGGTGAGGCGTCCCTCTTTCGGCATCCAGCCCGACCTCCCTGGATGACGCGCCAGTCCATGTGACCGCTGCAGCCTGTGCTTGGCCTGTGATTGGCTGCAGCCGTCACTTACACTGAAACGTCATCCTGGGAGGCCGGACTGGAGACAGACGCAGGGAGTTCTCGGTAAGTATGAACTTATATGTTTTTTTACAGATACATGTATATTGAGATCGGTAGTCACTGTCCCGGGTGCAGAAACAGTTACTGCCGATCGCTTAACTCTTTCAGCACCCTGGACAGTGACTATTTACAGACGTCTCCTAGCAACGCTCCCGTCATTACGGGAGCCCCATTGACTTCCTCAGTCTGGCTGTAGACCTAGAAATACATAGGTCCAGCCAGAATGAAGAAATGTCATGGTAGTAAAACCAATACGCTCCGCAGCACACATAAGATCTGCAGACTTCATTGCGGAATTTTGACTCTCCATTGAAGTCAATGGAGAAATTCCGCCATGAGTCCGCCACTGCTCCGCAACAGACAGAGCATGCTGCGGACACCAAATTCCGCTCCGCAGCCTATGCTCCGCAGCGGAATTTTACGCCTCGTCTAAACGAACACTGCTAAATTAAAGTGTAAGTCAATGGACAAACGGCACCGCTGCGGATTAACGCTGCGGAGTGTCCGCAGCGGAATTTAAGTGAAATTCCGCCACGTGTGAACCCAGCCTTACTGTTATATACATTGCAGCGCCGATCTGCTGCAATAGGAGATAGGGGTTTGAAAATCTGGTGACAGAGAAGGAGATTCCTGGCGTTCTGCAGTGGACCATTCCTGTGGAATAGTAGTCGGTTTCTTCTTTTTTGCTGCTGTGTTGTCGCCATCTAGTGGGAGATCCAGAGACCACTTCCTGAGTAGACTAGCTGCTTCTTTGGGAGAAGAAGTCGTTCCATTATTTCGAATTATCAATTTGACTGGAAAGCCCCACTTGTAGGGTATGTTATTTCGCATTAGAACCTGAGTAGTTGAAGCAAACTCTCTTCTTCTAGCCAGTGTGGCTATGGATAAGTCTGCATATAGTGAAATGTCCTGGAACCGTTCAGGAAGATTTTTTGTATTAGCTGCAGCTTTAAGCAGCGCATCTTTGAGATTAAAAAAATGAATTCTAGCCAAAACATCCCTGGGGATAGCAGGAGCCAGGTGTTTGGGTTTAGGGACCCTGTGGGCCCTGTCAATGAGTAGATCTCTTTCCAAGGCGTTGGGAATCAATACTGTGAATAGATCAGTTAAATATTCTCATCTGTGATATTTTCAGGGATGTTCCTGAATCGAATATTGTTCCTTCTGGAGCGGTCTTCTAGGTCAGCTAGTTTCAGCTTGATGAGTGCTAAATCATCTTCTGTAGCATAATGAGCGTCCACCAAACTGTTGTCAGCCTTGGTAAAATCTTCCATCTTGTCCTCTAAGTGTGATGTTCTTTCTCCTATAGCTATCAGCTCAGTGTGGAGAGATGATATTGCACCATGAATATCTGCATGTATAGTATTTTTCAGCTCTTTCAGCAGGCATTTCATATCAGAGACCGTTGTAGGGTGCTCTGCAGAGGACATAGAATTTATGGGAGAGTCTCTGTATGGGGAAGATGTTGTATCAAACTCCCCCATGGATATACTGCAGCGTGGTTTGCTAAGCAAGGGAGAATGACTGTGTGTCTCACCTTGGCTGGATTGCTGAAGGACCGGGTTAGAGATCCTCTTATTTCCGACCGTTTCAGAGCGAGGAGATGACTGGGGGCTGCCCGCCTGCCGCGAGGAGGCTGAGGCACCATGTGGTCCGGCGCCATCTTGGCTCTGTGCCGTGTTGGAGAAGAAGGAGGTACGTTTGGCCGGGCTCCCCAACCTACGTATCGTCCTGGTCATGTCAGCGGGTGCACAGGTCTATTAGCTTAGTAGCTGTAATGTTTAGGAGATGTTTCGGCAGTTACGTGTCTGCTTTGAGCCGGTTTATCCACCCTATGCACGGAGCTAGCTTTCTGTGCTGCTGCTCCTCTCTACATCCGGCCATGCCCCCCCTTAATTTCTATGACCGACGGACACCGTGCCGTAGAAACCTTCTGTAAAAAATAGAACGTCCTATTTTCTTATTTTATGGACCGTGCTCCCATACTTTATAATGGGAGCACGGTCCGCACCGCGGACGATTGTCCGCGGCTGGCTTTGCCCGTAATTACGGACCGTGATTACACGCAAGGTCGTGTGCGTGGGGCCTAAGACCAAGTTCTTTAGTAAGTGCATTAAATAGTATGTCAAAGAATGACTCTGCATAGCCATCTGGAAGTTCTACAAATTTAACAAAACGCTCAATGCTATTACCTGTTTTCGTGACATATCTCAAAGATAAGGAGAATGGGTCTATTCTTGTGATAACAATTGTGGAATCCACAATTACTGAGAAGAACTTTGCTGCTTTCACGTCCTCTATGATAGTGCTCATAGTTTCACTTGCAAGTGCAGAAATTAGTTATTTTTGCGATTCTGAACTCGGATAAGTAACATGGCCGACTGGATTTTTCAGATGATGTTCAGGAACAGTGTCATACTGTGCTGGCAATTTAAGCAGCTCCAGAAAATTGCCTTTATTAAGATCTGGGTCACCCAAGCTAGAATATTGTCTGTGCAAGACCCTTTCTTACTAAAAAAGAATTAACATCTATCAGCTCGTGAAGCGTTTTTCTGTTCCTCTCTCTCTGCTCCCTTTGGCCTTTGATGAGCCCTGCCATTACCGCGCTGTACTGACTGATGCGGTATTCAGCCACAAGAAACATTTTCTTTGTTTCTCTGTGAGTATTAGCTTTTTCATGTTTTATTATGTCGATACCTTTTTACTAGAAACACCTATGCACAGGTCTGCTTAGACTCTAACAATTTAATTTCTCTTACCAAATAGCACGCAACAGAAGCATTAGAGCCGGTGGGTTTTAGGGGAGTAAATTAACCATCGTCGTTCAACTGTGCATAAGTTTCCCACTTTGCGACTGTACCAAGATGGAATAAATTGTCTTTTTTCTGAGTCATAGGGAAAATTGTTATTGATCATTCAATCCTGTCTGACATGGGCCATGTTCCAGTAGGACTCTAATTATGTCTGTAGTAAGAGTCTGATTTTTGAAGAGAAACAGATTGGTGGGGTAAGACCTTTCAGTGTTTAATTTGAAGATGCTGTCAGGGTCAGTGGCGGTGCTGCTAGGACTCAAATTGGAGTGAAGCACGCTGGAGTTCCTAGTGGGACTGCTAGGTGAGCTTGTAATTCTATAAGATAACTAACTTCAGATATGTCCAAGTTTCTGGTCCAGCTAACATGGTCTTGTTGGTGAACCCGTGGATTGTTCAGTGGAAACTGGGTGTTGGAGGTAGAATTGCCATGCACTATGCTGCTAGTAGTGTCGGCTTGGTTAGCCACTGCCAGACTGCGGCTGGATTTTTTTTGACGATCCACAATATAATTATTCTCAGAAGATGCAGTAGGGTTGGCTAACAAAAAAATAACTCATCAGAGGGGTACAAGATGAAGCTAGCTTTTTCTTTTGCAACTTTTCACTTGAGCACACGTGATTTGTATTTTTTTTATCCATTTTCAAACACGTCTGACAGGTCAAAGGCTTCTGGCAAAAAGTTCAGAAACATTGTTACTGTATAGTATATCCCCCTGTTCCCAACTCTCTCACCTACACCCGCACTCTTTTTCTCTCTCCCTCACTCCCCTCCTATCTCTCTCCCTCCTTTTTTCTAACATTTAATCTTTTCACTGATAGAGGAGTTTATATTAGAAAGTATTGCAGACCTCTCCGAGAGTAAAAGGATTAATGCCACGGGGTTAGTTAGGTGATTACATGATCAACAGAATAGGATACAGTCCAATAGAGCACAATACACAGCAAGTTAATTATAGTCCACAGGGAAATCCTCGGGTGCTGGCCATATCATCAGATCCCTTCTCCAATCATGATCCACAGACAAGTCTCTCAAGGCAACATATATCTCACCAGTATTCTTCAGAGGGTCTACCATTACTCTGCCCCTGATATAATCCATCATTCTGCCCCGTTGTATACCAATACTCTGCCCTCTCCTAATTCACTTACCTGTTCCTGTGTTGTCTTTTTTTCTTTTTCCGCTGGCTATTGCATGATGCGCTCCCCTACTCTCCCCGTGGCCTAGAAAAGGCATTGGGAGTCATTTATTTACCACTCAGCCAATTAATACAAATACCTGGCATCGTAACGACCCATAAAATAAAGTCAATACATTATTTTAACCACACGTTGAACGTTAAAAAAATAAAACAAAAAAAACAACGGTGGAATAGTTATTTTCCCCACCCCATCAAACATAATAATAAAAGTTAATAATTCATATGTACCCCAAAATGGTTCTTTGAAAAAAATTATTTGGCCTGTAAAAAAACAAGGCCATAAACAACTGCACAGAAGGAAAAATAAAATATTTATGGCTTTTGAAATTCAATGACATAAAATCAATTGTTTCCATTACATTTTTGTGCAAAAGTAGCAAAACATAAAGAAAATATATGTATTTGGCATTACCATAATCGTACAGACCCATAGAATAAAGTAAACATGTTATTTGTGGTGCATGGTGAATGACGTAAATTTAAAACGCAAAAAAAACACAATTGCAGAATTGCTGTTTTTTCCATTTACCCCCCAAAAAAAGCAAATCGGAGTTAATAATCTATATGTACCCCAAATTGGGTCTCTTAAAAAATGCAAATCGTCCGACAATAAAAAGCCCTCATACAGTTGTAACAGATGGAAAAAAAGATTGATTACTTACCGGTAATCTGTTTTTCAAGAACCTATGACAGCACCCCTGGAGAGATGTCCCATCCGCTGGACAGGAAACCTGAGGATATAAAATGGACACACCTCTCCACACACCCAGTCTTTAGGAAGAACTCAGGATGAGAAGTAGTTTAGTTTGTGTGTGCTTTTTTTTTTTTTTGCTTTTTTTAGTGAAAGTCCTTCACACCTTAATATGTGCAATATTTACAGGGATGCTCAAATTAAAGGTAGCGATCCAGTTTATGAGGGTCATCTACTACAGACAAGGGAGGGTAACAGCAGGGTGCTGTCATAGGTTCTTGAAAAACAGATTACCGGTAAGTAATCGATCTTTTACCTATTCACCTATGACAGCACCCCTGGAGATGTAAAATAGAAATCAATATTTTTAGGGTGGGACCACAGCTTGTAGTACCTCCCTACCGAAGGCCAAGTCAGAGGCTGTATGTAGTTGTAATCTGTAGTGTTTAAAGAAGGTGTGAGGAGAACTCCATGTGGCCGCCTTACATATTTGGTCTAGGGATGCATCTGCTCTTTCTGCCCATGAAGTGGATACGGCCCTAGTGGAGTGTGCCCCGAAGAATTCTGGGGGTTTGAGTTTTTGATTTATGTAGGCTAGCCATATGGCCTGCTTGATCCACCTTGCTATGGTAGCTTTGCTGGCTGCTGAACCCTTGTTGTGACCCTGAAACTGGATAAACAAGTTTCGTGATGATCTCAGATCTTGGGTAATCTTTAGGTACTGGACTAGACATCTTCTTACATCTAGGCAGTTAAACTGTTGTTCCCTCTGATTCTTTGGGGAGTCACAAAAGGAGGGAAGGATCTTGGTTTAGGTGAAAGGGTGAAACTACTTTAGGAAGGAATTCTGTTAGGGTTTTTAAGATGACTCTATCATCTAGCAGTAGGGTATGTGGAGGAAAGGCAGAGAGGGCCTGGATCTCGCTCACTCTACGGGCTGATGTAATGGCTAATAAAAAGGTCATTTTGAGTGTTAGCATCTTCAAGGAAATAGAGTCTATGGGTTCAAAGGGTGGTCTTATCAAAGCCTGGAGAACGAGGTTTAAGTCCCAGGGAGGAACTGGGGACCTTATCTGGGGTTTAAGTCTGCAGGCGGCCGCTAGAAATCTTTTGATCCAGGGGTGTTCTGCTAATTTAAAATTGAAAAGGAACTTAAAGCAGAAATCTGAACCTTTAATGTAGTAGGCCTAAGGTTTTTATTTAGTCCCGCCTGGAGTAAATCCAATATTAGGGGAATATCTGGTTTGGTTAAAGGATTAATATCCCTGCCTGCGAAGTTTAAGAATGCGTTCCATGACCTCAGATATATTTTTGAGATAATCGGTTTCCTACTGGCTAGTAGGGTGGAGATGACGGATTCTGAAAATCCTCTCTGCCTAAGGATTATCCTTTCAGTTTCCATGCTGTCAAGTGGAGGTTCTGAATGTCGGGGTGTAATACTGGGCCCTGGTATAGAAGATCTGGCCTGTTTGGAAGAACCCATGGTTGGTGTGACAACATTTTTCTTAGCCACGTGAACCATGGTCTCTTTGGCCAGAAGGGGGCTATCAGTATCACGCTGGCCCTGTCTTCTCTGACCTTTTTTAAGACTCTGGGCAGGAGGTTCAGGGGGGGGGGGGAAGGCGTAGCCTCTCTCTAGACTCCAGCACTGGGAGAGTGCCCATGGAATACCCCTTGTGAGATTTTCCCTGTTTAGCCACCATCTGAGGGACAGTCTTGCTGTGGAAGAGATGTGAAAGGGTTGGTCTAAGGAGAAACTGCTCCTGTCCCATTGGTCTAGGATGTCCCACTGCAGTGGTATGGACTTGAAGTGAGCCCATAGTACAGCCGGGATGCATGATGTCATGAGTCCTAAGACTGACAGCTTCCCTGAAAGATGTCGTATGGCTCAGGTAGATCTCTGATATCCTGTGCATCAGGGGCCCGATTTTTTCTTCTGGGAGGAAGGTCATCTGTTTGGAGGAATCCAGCAGGGTTCCTAAGAATATACATCTTTTCGATGGATTTAGATTTGATTTTTTTAAATTTATGTTCCATCCTAATTTTGTCAGTATGTCCCGGACTATCTGTATGTGTAGGGTCAGAGTTGGAACTATTTCTGCTACCACC
The DNA here is from genome assembly GCF_050947455.1 of Rhinoderma darwinii. NCBI lineage: Eukaryota > Metazoa > Chordata > Amphibia > Anura > Rhinodermatidae > Rhinoderma > Rhinoderma darwinii. The sequence continues at coordinate 188,759 of NW_027461671.1, forward strand.
AGGAAGTTGTCTAGATATGGAATCAGTAGAATGTCGTTCATCCTGATGTATGAGGTAATTTCCGCTATCAGCTTGGAAAATACCCTTGGGGCTTGAGAGATGTCGAAGGGGAGGGCTCTGTATTGTAGGTGGCATATGGACCCGTTGAGTGTTACTGCTACCCTTAGATACTTTTGATGACGATGACCTATGGGTACGTGATAATAGGCATCCTCTAGGTCTATTGAGGCCATCACGCAGTCTCTGGAGAGGAGGTTTATAGTCGACGTGATACCCTCCATGCAGAATTTTTTGTAGGTCAGATAGCAGTTCAGTTTTTTTAGGTTTATAATGACCCTGTGTTTTCCTCCTGGTTTGCTCACTAGGAAGAGGGGGGAATAAAAGCCCCGACCTATCTCTGTGTCTGGAACCTGAATTAGGACCTCTTTTTTTATAAGTGACAGAACTTCTATTTCTAGGATCTTTTGTTGGACTGGGTTCCTTAGGTCCCTTGTGGGAAGGAATCTGTCTGGGGGAAGGGTTGTGGACTCTAGTATGTATCCTGTTTTTATGATTCCCAGAATCCAAGGATTTGCTGAAATCTTCCGCCAATCTTTGAGAAACAGGGAAAGGCGACCCCCCACTGCCCCCTTGGCGTTATTGTTGGTCCCTATTTTTAGGGTCCTTCTGGGGCCTGAAAAGAAAGGACTTGTTTTTTCTAGGAAATCTCGAGGGTCTAAAGTCCGGTGCCCTAGGGTTAGCGTACCCCCCTCTTTTGTTACTTGGCCCTCTGGGATGAAAGGACTCTCTTGTTGGCCTTGTTTGTGCCGGGAACCCCTTTTTACTGTCTAATGCTTTTTCCAGCAGGTCATCAAGTGGGGGCCCGAAAAGGTAATCTCCTGAACAGGGGATAGCGCACAGCTTCCCTTTGGATCTGGTGTCCCCCTTCCAGGTCGTTAGCCAGATAGCTCGTCTAGCTGAATTTGCCAGGGCCACTGATCTGGTGGAAAGGCGTACCGCGTCTACTGAGGCGTCTGCCAAGAAGTCTGCTGCTTTAGAAAGTGTTGGGAGGGAGGCTAAGATTTGATCCCGAGGGGTCTTGTCTTTCAGATGTACCTCCAGTTGTGCGAGCCACACTTTCAGGGATCTGGCCCTTGAAACATAGCGTCCTGGATGGACCGTGGTTCTCTGGGGTCATCTATATTCATAGTCGCCCTGACTGTTTTAGGAGTAGGTCAACGTCCTCCGTTGGGAACAGATTTCTCTCTCCCTCCTCCTCACCTGAGGAATCGTAGGAGCTATACTCCCCTTCTTCGCCTAGCTGGGGGTCCCCTTCGGCTGAGGAATCGGAATCCATCCTGCTAGAAGAGGCGACCGGAGGATCTCTTCTCTTCCTAACAGACTTTAGTGAGCTCCTCACTTCAGCCCTTACAATATCCTTAATGCTTGTGGCTAAATTTGTGGACTCTTCTGATATAATATTATCTAGACATTTCTGACAGAGTCTTTTGTTATAGGAAGATGTGAATTTCTTTTTACATATCTCACATTCCTTGTTATGGGCCTTATCCTGCTTTTTCCTAGGACAATCCCTGGCCTAAACATATGCACAAGAGAAAGGGGAACAGTATTAAGTAAGGGAGAGGTTTTTCCTCTTACCCCACTCCTGGCGTCCTCAAGTACCGGACTGGAGGACTTGGCATCCGAGCGTTCAGTTCGTCCTGGTGCTTCTCCTGGCGACTCCATAATGGCAGAAGAAGACTGGAGAACGAGCTCCTGTTGTTTCTGGCCTAAAATGGGCCAAGGATTGGCTGGGAGGCCCTCGCTCCGGACGCTGGAGCACCTCCTCCCACGTGGGCCACCGGAACACCGCCCCCTGGAGTGTTGGACGCGCCCGGAAGTGACACGTCGCGGCGACCGGACATGCCAGTGAGAGCGCCAGAAAGCCACCAACGCTGGGTCTGGTCCGGCCCCTTCCAAGCCGAACGAGCTCCGGGGATCCGCTCCCCACCAGAGGAAGGCACGCCCTGTGGACCTTAAACCACCATCCTGCTTTGCAGCAGGAGGGTGACGATGGACCGGGAGAGGAGGGAGTACCTATCCCAGACTAAGGTTGCTCCCAAGAGGGAGACTTATACCTTTCCAGAGCACCCCTAGTGGAATAAGGTAAGCCTTGCTAGGGGGTCTGCAATCCTGGGAGAAGTGTTGTTTTTTTTTACTCAGGAGAATCTTCCATCCGGAGGACAGGAAACCTGACTGGGTGTGTGGAGAGGTGTGTCCATTTTATATCCTCAGGTTTCCTGTCCAGCGGAAGGGACGTCTCTCCAGGGGTGCTGTCATAGGTTAATAGGTAAATTAAAAGTTATTGCTCTAAGAATGCAACGAGGAAATAAGATACTTAGTCCTAAACACCCAAAATAGGCCCGTCCTAAAGGGGTTAACCACTGCCATCCGCAGCCAATTTTTGGTTTTTCATTTTTGTTTTTTCAATTGATATAGCCGTATGACGGCTTGTTTTTTTTGTGGGATGAGTTGTAGTTTTTCACTGCAATGTACTGGGAACATGGGGAAAAAAACAGTGATTCCTCCAAAGTTTTTTGGGTTTAGTTTTTACAGCATTCACTGTGCGGTAAAAATGACACGTTAATTTTATTCTGTGGGTCAATAAGATTACGGTGATACCAAATTTATATAGTTTTTTTTTATATGTTTTACTACTTTTACCAGGAAAAAAATTATTGTTAAAAATAAAATTTGTTTTGTCTCACCATAATCTGGGAGCCATAACTTTTTTTATTTTTCAGTCGACTGAGCGATGTGAGGTCTTAATTTTTGCAGGGTGATACATTGTGGTACATAAGTCTTTTTGAGCACTTTTCATTTTACTTTTTTATGAGAGATGAGGTGAACACAAAACAGTGATTTTGGCGAATTATTTTTTTTTACTGCTTTCAACGTATGGGTTAAATAATGTGATATGAAATAGTTCAGACTTTTACGGATGCCGCGATACCAGTTATGCTGACATTTTTATTTATTTAAAATTGCTTTTAGAGGGAATTTTTTTTAACTTTAAATATTTTTTATATATGTATATGTATTTATATATGTATTTATAAAGGTCCTATAGCAGGACGGAAACGTTGCAGCTTGTGCTGGCTTAATAAACCACCATTTTTTTCACTAACACGGAGTGCTGTGGGACTTTATTCAATATTAATCTATATCCCCTGGATCGGGATTACCTGCTTGCACCTGAGACCATCTTGGAATTGCATTGTGAGTGCTGCTGCTTTTCCATTGTATGTATATATATATATATATATATATATATATATATATATATGACAATTTTTTTTAATTTAGCTGTATTTAACTTTTTATATTACCAGGAATCGTTAAATCACTTGCACAATATACTGCAATACCAATGTATTGCAGTTTAAAGATGGCAGACCTGGGGGCCTTAGTTAGGCCTCCAGGCTACTGCACCCCATAGTCATGTCACGGGGTGGCGGAGGCGATGAGACGTCAGAACAGCTTAAAGGTCGCGGTCACTATTGCATCTAAGGGGTAAAGCGAGCAAGACTCTGCTCGTTGCACTTTGAGTTACTTCCCCTGGCTTCTGCTGTATATGTACAGTGGAAGTCTGGAAGCAGTTAAATAATATAAAGTAAACAATACAAAAACATAAGTGGTATTGCCGCGTCCATAAAAACAAACAGTAGAATTGCTTTTTTTTTTTTACCTCACCTCCCCCACAAATGGAATAATAAGTGCTATTATGATTATTGAACATAACACCTTGATTACGATTAATGAATGGTTTAGGCCACACCCCTTTTCACATGCCACACCATTCAATTAATATTTATTCCCTGAGCCTGCTGTACACTACTGTATATAATATACCACGTGACACTGTCCCCAAAAAGTAAAATGCCCCTATAGTGCCGCCTACCACACATTATAATGCCCCAAAGTGCCCCCCACACAGTATAATGCCCCTAAAGCGCCTCTCTATACAATATATTGCTTTATAATGCCCCTATGCTGCTTCCCCACACAGTCTAATTCCCTTAATAGTGCCTAATAAAATACTCAGCTAACCACATTCCCATGACGAGTGAAGGAGATCCCTCTGCTCCTCTGGTCTGTGCTGTGTGGTTCAGTGCAGACCGGCGCTATGACATCACTGCATCATGCCTGTCTGTGCTGAGCCGCTCACGGCCAGCGTTACAAAGTGAATGGTGGAGCAGGGAGCCAATGTATTCTACTGTATTTGCCTCCTGGAGATGCAGATACAGATGATACTGGGAAAAAGACGAACCAAAAATAAAGCGAATGACGTCAGTTATCTGGTATGAATTTTGGTTTAGTTTTTTTTTTACATCAATTGCCCAGCCCTACCCAAAATAAAACCAATAAAATATACTGCTCAAAAAACACATTTTCATTAACTGAAAAATTAAAAAATTAAGTCTCAGAACATTTTTTTTAACAATCTCAGAACATTATTTATAACAATCATATTTTTCCTTGTAAAAGTAGTAAAATATAAAAAAATATATAAATTTGGTATCGCTGTAATCGTATTGACCCGCAGAATAAAGTTAACATGCCATTTTTCCCGCACATTAACACGGTAAAAACAAAACTCCCCAAAAGATTGAGGAAGCTCTCTCCCTGTGCTCTTAGATTAACCCCTTAACACACCAGGACGCACCGGTGTGTCCCGGCTAAAAACTGTCACCCTGTCAAAGGACAAGGTGACAGAACTGTGCCATCAACTGTTTATGACAGTTGACCGGCACAGTAAGACGGCAGGAGACCATTCACAGCGGTCTCCTGCTGGCGATCGCTGTGATTGGTTAGTCAAAGCAGACTGACCAATCACAGCTCCATGATGTGGAGTATGTGATGGCGCTGGCTCATCTTGAGCCAGCGGTATCACCGCCGGTTATCAGCTGTCTGGCACCCCTCTGCAATGGCCAGGACCGGAGCTAGGCTCCGATCCGGCCGATTAACTCCTTCGATGCATCGATTGATGCATCGATCAACGCGATCGATGCATCGAAGTGTCTTGTAGCCTGTCGGCAACCACGATGGTTGCCACAGCTGACATCGTGCTCTAACGGCCAGGACCGGAGCTAGGCTCCGATCCGGCCGATTAACCCCTTTGATGCAGCTATCGTTGCATCTGATTAGATCGCACGCTATGGTTGCTAATGACAACCATCGGCACCCGCGGGTGTTCCGATGGTTGCTATGGCAACCGCAGCCTAACAATCGCTTCCTAGTACAGAAGCCTAGTAGGCCCCGCCGGGAGGCGAAGCCTAATAGGCTTGCTGTCAGTGAATAGCTGACACCTCTAATACACTGCACTATGTAGGTAGTGCAGTGTATTAGAATAGCGATTAGGGCTTCATGCCTTCAAGTTCCCTAGTGGGACACAAAAAAAAAGTAAAACAAGTTAATAAAAATGTTGTAAAAAAGTTTAAAAAAATAAGTTCCATGAAAAAAATACGTTTCAAAAAACACTATAACAGCCTTTTTTCCTATAATAAGCCTTTTATTATAGGAAAACATAAAAAAAAGTACACATGTGGTATCCCCGCGTCCGTAACGACCCAAACTATAAAAATATCACGCTATTTTACCCGTACGGTGAACACCGTAAAAAAAATTTAATAAAAAACTATTCCAGAATGGCTGTTTGTTAGTCACTACCCCTCGCAAAACAGAACAAAAAAAGGGATCTAAAAGTTGCATGTACCCCAAAATTATACCATCAAAAACTGAAGCCCGTCCCGCAAAAAACAAGCCCTCTCGCAGCTTTTTTGACGCAAAAATAAAAAAGTTATCGCTCTCAGAATATGGTGACACAAAAAATACATTTGAAACAAAAGTGATTTTATTGTGCAAACGCTGCAAAGCATAAGAGAAACTATATACATCTGGTATCGCCGTAATCGTACCGACCCGCAGAATAAAGTAAAATTTTCATTCATAGCGCATGGCGAACGCCGTAAAAAAAATAAATTATAAAAAACATCAGAATTGCAGGTTTTTGGTCACCTTGCTTGCCCAAAAAAATGAAATACAAAGTGATCAAAAAAATCGCATGTACCCCAAAATGGTACTAATGAAATCTACAGATTGTCCCGCAACAAATAAGCCCTCATCCAGCTCCGGTGGAGGAAAAAAAAAAGTTCTGGCTCTCAGAATATGGCGATGCAAAATGTGCAGAGTGTTCCAAAAGCGGATAAGATCTGGCACCATTTATCAGTGCGACACCGGCCACATATCTATGAATTATTATTTATTTACCCCATTATTATACCCTCTTATTATGCCCCTGATGTACTCCGCACAGATTACATATTCCCCAACATCATAAACTGAAATACCAGCAAAACCCCAAACAAAACTACTACTAAGCAAAATCTGTGCTCCAAAAGCCAAATGGCGCACCCTCCCTTCTGAGCCCTGCAGCGTGCCTACGGGCAGTTTATGTCCACATAATATGGCATCGCCATACCCGGGAGAACCCGCTTAACAGTTTGAGGTATTTGTCTTCAGTGGCATGAACTGGGCACAAAATATTGTGCACTAAAATGGCATATACCTGTGGAAATTTGCAATTTTCACTTTGCACCATCCACTGAGCATTCATTTATTATAGAAAAAAAAAGCTGTGTTGTCAAAATGCTCACTACACCCGTTAATAAAATGCCTTCAGGGGTGCAGTTTCCAAAATGGGGGTCACTACTTGGGGGTTTGTTTTACTATTTGACCCCAGAGCCCTGCCATTGTAGGCTAATGCTGCAAAAATCACCAAAATAGGTCTCACATGTGCCTTTCACTCCTAAGCCCTGTCATATGTCCAGGCAAATGATAAATGCCTTGAGGGGTGTAGTTTACAAAATGTGGTCACTTCTCAGGGTTTTACACTCTACTCTGGTACCTAAGGGAGCTCTGCAAATGCGACATGGCGCCTGTACACCAGTCCACCAAAATCTGCGCTCTAAAAGCCAAATGGCACTCCTTCCATTTTGAGCTCTGCCATGTGCTCAAACAGCAGTTTAGGGCCACACATGGGGTATTGCCGTACTCGGGAGAAATTGGGTAACAAATGATGTGTTGTTTTTTCTCCTATTACCTCTTGTGGAAAAAAAATTGGGTGCAAAACTACATCTTTTTGGGAAAAAAGAATAATTTTTCATTTTCATACTGCCTCATTCTAATACAATCTATGAAACACCTATGGGATCAAAATGCTCAGTACACCCCTAGATTATTACCATGATGGGTATAGTTTCCAAAATGGAGTCACTTCTCAGGGGTTTCTACTGTACGGGTACCTCAGGGGCTCTGCAAATGCGACATGGCGCCCAAAAAACAATCAACCAAAATCTACATGCCAAGTAGCACTCCTGCCATTCTGAGCCCTGTGGTGTATCCAAGCAGCAGTTTATGACCACATGTGGGGTATTACCGTACTCGGGAGAAATTGGTTTACAATTGTTGGGGCGCTTTTTCTCCTTTATTCCTTGTGAAAATGAAAAAAATGCAACATTTTATTGGAAAGAATGTAGATTTTCACTGCATAATTCCAATAATTCAGCAAAAAAACTGTGGGGTCAAAATGCTCACTGTACCGCTAGATAAATTCCACGAGGGGTATAGTTTCCAAAATGGGGTCACTTTTGCCGCGTTTGCACTATTTTGGCCCCTCAGTGGCTTTGCAAATGTGACATGGGGCTGCAAACCATTCCAGCAAAACTTGAGCTCCAAAAGTCAAATGGTGCTCCGTCCTTTCTAACTTCCGCCATGTGTCCAAACAGCAGTTTATTACCACATATGGGGTATTGCTGTGCTCAGAAGAGTTTGCTTTACAAATATTGGGGTGTTTTTTCTCCTTTATATATTGTAAAAATGAAAAAATCTGAGCTAAAACTACATTTTATTAGAAAAAATTTAGATTTTCAATTTCACGGCATAATTCCCATAAATTCAGCAAAAACCGTGTAGGGTCAAAATGCTAACTATACCCCTAGAAAAATTCCTTGAGGGGTGTAGTTTAAAAAATGGGGTCACTTTTGGGGAGTTTCCACTGTTATGGTCCCTCCAGGGCTTTGCAAACACGACATGGCACCGAAAACCATTCCAGCAAAATCTGCGTTCCAAAATCCAAATGGCCCTCGTTCCCTTCTGGGTCCAAACAGCAGTTTATTACCACATATGGGGTATTGCCGTAATCGGGAGACATTGCTTTACAAATGTTGGGGTGCTTTTTTCCTTTATTCCTTGTAAAAACTAAAACATTGTATGTTTTTTCAGACAAAAAAGTAGATTTTAATTTTCACAGACCAGTTCCAATAAATTTAGCAAAAAACCTGTGGGCTAAAAATGCTCACTATACCTCTTGAAAAATTCATTGAGGTGTGTAGTTTACAAAATGGGGTCACTTTTGTGGGGTTTCCACGGTTTTGGCACCACAAGACCTCTTCAAACCTGACATGGTGCCTAAAATATATTCTAATAAAATAGAGGCCCCAAAATCCACCAGGTGCTCCTTTGCTTCAGAGGCCTGTGTTTCAGTCCATTACTGCACTAGAGCCACATGTGGTATATTTCTAAAAACTGCAGAATCTGGGCAATAAGTATTGATTTGCGTTTCTCTCGTAAAACCTTCTGTGTTACAGAAAAAATGTATTACAAATGAATTTCATTGCTTTATTTCCTGTGAAATTCCTAAAGGGTTAAAATACTTTCTGAATGCTATTTTGAATACCTTGAGGGGTGCAGTTTTTAAAATGGGTTGATTTATGGGGACTTTCTAATATATAAGGCCCTCAAAGCCACTTCAGAACTGAACTGGTCCCTGAAAAAATAGCCTTTTGAAATTTTCTTGAAAATGCGAGAAATTCTAGCCTTGTAACGTCCTAGAAAAATAAAAGGACGTTCAAAAAACGATGCAAACATAAAGTAGACATATAGGAAATGTTAACTAGTAACTATTTTGTGTGGTATTAATATCTGTTTTACAAGCAGATACATTACAATTTAGAAAAATGCAGATTTTTGCAAATTTTCTCAAAATTTGGGTGCTTTTTACAAATAAACATTGAATTTAACGACAACATTTTTTCAGTATCATAAAGTACAATCTGTCACGAGAAAACAATCTCAGAATCGCTTGGATAGGTGAAAGCATTCTGGAGTTATTACCACATAAAGTGACACATGTCAGATTTGCAAAAATCAGCTGTGTCCACAAGGCCAAAACAGGCTGTGTCCTTAAGGGGTTAACCAGCGTGCTGCGGAGCTACCTGGTTAGCTGTGACAGCTGATTGTGCAGTCTGTAGCCAAAAGCACACAGCGTTTCTCACTGCCTGCTTTATAACACTGAGCTGACAGCTGATCGTGCAGTCTGCAGCTACAAGCAGATATTGTGTCTCACTGCCTGCTTTATAACACTGAGTTGTGTGACAGTGCAGGTGATCACACAGCTTCTTCTCAGGGCACACAGAGCTTCCTGGTTAGCTGTGTAACAGCACAGCTGATCGTTCAGTCTGCAGCTAAAAGCAGACAGCTGTCTCACTGCCTGCTTCGTTACACTAAGTGCCCGGTCACTGATTCAGTGAACCGGGTTGTGAGATATAAGGATGGTCTATCTAGTCCCTCAATAGTGAGCTTCCCTATCTAAGAGCCAGGCTCGTCCCGACGTGCGTTTCGCCGAATGACTTTCGGCTTCTTCTGGGCTGAATGTCAAACCAATCACAAAATGTAATGTGTCAGTGTGCTACGTAACTGAACTGATTGACTGACAAGATGACAGACCAATCAGAGAAGGATCGAAAGATAGCAGTGTGGTAAAGTACCTTGCATAAGACTATTGTCACTGCCGTTTGTAATGTGTATGGCAGAATCCAATGCTATAAGTAATAGTACAAAGAATGTACAGAGAAGAGCAATATAATAGTATTTTATTATTGAGAAAAGCAATATTAATGCATGGGAGCTGAGAATGCTATGTGATGTAAGCATGGCAGCATCACCCTGCATTATTGGGAGTCGGCAGAATCAATTAAACAGTAAATATATGACCCTACCAATGGTCCAAAACAAAAAGCTATTTTATGTAAGGTTTTTATAATTACAAAAAACAGCCAAAATTGAAGCTCTCATTGAGGCCGTGGAAGTTAACAGAGTTCATACGAAAGATCCATTGGCTCTCCCTCTTCAAAAGAGCTTTGTCTAAATTGCCACCCCTAATGCCTAGATTGATCTTGCATATGCCCCAACCTTTAAGGGTGGTCCATTCCAGGTTATGTTTTCTCTTGAAGTGCCTGGCAATTGGGGTGGGGGTGAATGGTTTATTCCGGGTCTGACTGTCTTTCTCATTTTTGTCAAAATTAATGATGGTTCCTATATGCTCTCTAATACGGATCCTAAGTTCCCTCAATGTTTTGCCCACATATCTCAGACCACAGGGACATTCCAAGCAATATACAACTCCCTCTGACGTACATCTGATATGGTCTCGAATGGAAAATTTATTCCCAAATCCATCGATAAAATCTTTTGTAGTACTCAGGAGTCTACAAGCTTTGCAAAGTTTACATGGGTAGAATCCTGGGGTGGAGATGCTCATTTTTAGGGAAATGGCTTGAAACCAAGAGATTAGAAATACTTTTCCCCTTACGGTAGCCTGTTTGCACCCTGTCACTTAGAATTTTCTTGAGGTCTAAGTCCGATTTAAGCACGAGCCAGTGCTTATTCAGGATATTCATCATGGTGTCCCATTCTGCATTGTAATTTGTGATGAATCTAGGTTGACTGGGAAAATGTTTGACTCTGTTCATAGGGGAAACCTGTTTGGTTGTATCTATCTTTTTATTTTTCTTAGGTGTGAGTAGTTCTTCCCGATCAGTTCTCAAAGTAGCATTGTAAGCCTCCTTAATGTTTCTGTTGGAATAATTCCTAGCTTGGAGTTGAGTTTTGAGTTCTACTGATCTCTGTTTGAAATTGGACAGTGTCAAACAATTACGTCTCAGTCGCAAAAGTTCTCCCTTGGGGATAGCTGTTATGGTGTTTCTGGAGTTGGCAGCACTGTTGGCAGCAAGTAGACTATTGGTAGAAGTCTCCTTCCTGAAAAGATTCGTATGTATATCACCCTTGATGTCAGTATAAATACTGACATCCAAACAGGGAATAAAATGGTGGTCATGGGTGAGTCTCAACCTGAGATTGAAGTCATTGTTATTTAATGCCTCAATACATTTTTTCAGATCTAGTTTAGTGCCACTCCAGATAACAAAGATATCATCAATGTAGGGCCGCCAGAGACTCACATTATCAGTGTATTTTCTCAGATTGTCACAAAAAACTATCTGTTCTTCCCTTCATCCTAGGTATAGATTAGCAAATGTGGGTGCCACAGCCGCCCCCATAGCTGTGCCCCTAACATGAAGATAGTATCGACCATCAAAAAGGAAGTAGTTCCGCATCAGGATGAATCTAAGGACTCTAAGTATAAAATCTTTCTTGATGGGATTGAGATCCCCATTTCTAGATAGAAAAAAATTAACTGCTGCACATTCTTTATTGTGGTCAATACTACTATAGAGGCTTTTTACATCGCAGGTTACCAGTGTCTCACTTTTGCTCAAATTAATCCCATCCAATTCATTAAGAATCTGCATAGTGTCCCTGGTGTAGGAAGGAAGCTCGTAAACTATTTCCCGGAGTTGTTGGTCCAACCATTTGTTGCATTTCTCTGTTGAATTTCCTACACCAGAGACAATAGGCTTACCAGGTGGGTTTACAAGATTCTTGTGGACTTTCGGAAGCATATAAAAAGTGGAGACTCAGGGCTCCTTCTTTGATAGAATTTTTTTTCATTGAGAGTGCGAGCCCCCAGTATGAACCCTTCTTCAACCATGTTGGTGTACTCCTGTAGAAATTGTGCAGTGGGGTCACCCCAGAGGGGTTTGTAACATCAATTAATCAATTTAGCAAATAATCAACTACAAAAATATTTAATAAAAAATATCACATACATAAAATAAACTGCAATAGTGCCAATAGTAATTCATTATACAAAATATATCCTACAGATTGTGAATATCAGAAATTAATAATATCCAAAAAAAACTGTTTATAATTAGTGTCATTACAATTTCAAAAAGCTGGCACACACCCATTGGTCAAACAGACCCATATACAGGGAATGTGAATAATCATATGTTCCCATATTTAAAAATCACGACGTCCCCGTCACTGAATTACGCATGCTCAAATGTAATCCTGTCCAAAATGCATCATGTGATCAATGGCTAGTGGATCGCAATGCAATTGACTATGAGCTCCCTGGACCTCATCCCCTGAATCTAGCCTAAACTAGGAAGAATATAAAACAAAACCAAAACAAAAATGATTTGGACAAAACCAGCACACTCTGGGTTAAATAATTAGTACCAAATTTTATAAATATGTAATTTTTAAAAGAAAAATATGTAATATGACATATTCATTTACATAAAACAACTACAGGGTACAGACATCCATGAAGTTTGTAGTTAGAACAGTATAAATACACATTCCTATACGTAAACGTATGAAACTGTTTAATGAATTATCCACATGTAAGTGAAGATTGGCAGGGTATATAAGTATATGCCAAGTTGGAAAGGCAATAAGATCTTTTGAGCAGATATGACTGCATCAATGTTCCCTTTCACTATATTTCCATTATTCATTGTGCACAAGAGGGGTATATAGGAAACTACCCAAATAGGGCCAGCAGGCAAGAACTGCAAATCTCGTGGCTGAGTGTTCGTTCACCTATACCTCAAGTTTACGGGTGTAGTGATGTCTCCCAAAGTTCCTCAGAACGGAATCCAATTTAGGTAAGGTCCGAACATCCCTCAGTCCACCGCAATATCCACCATAGGTTTATGGCTTAGGCTGGAACTCTCTGTCTTGGAGTATCCACGTTTACAGGTGTGGTGCCACGTTTACAGGTTTCAGGTCTGTCTCAGCATGGAGTCTGCTCCCAGAGCAGGTGCATGGCAGGTGACTTCAACCTCGCACGTGTCAGAAAGTAATTCAATTGGCTTAACGCGTTTTCATCCCTTTCAAGACTTCCTCAGAGCCGTCAAAGTTTTCATAGTATGCACAGCTTAAAGAGGCTCTGTCACCAGATTTTGCAACCCCTATCTGCTATTGCAGCAGATCGGCGCTGCAATGTAGATTACAGTAACGTTTTTATTTTTAAAAAACGAGCATTTTTGGCCAAGTTATGACCATTTTTGTATTTATGCAAATGTCTAAGTGGGTGTGTTTAAAGTAAAAGTCCAAGTGGGCGTGTATTATGTGCGTACATCGGGGCGTTTTTACTACTTTTACTAGCTGGGCGTTCTGACGAGAAGTATCATCCACTTCTCTTCAGAACGCCCAGCTTCTGGCAGTGCAGACACAGCCGTGTTCTCGAGAGATCACGCTGTGACGTCACTAACAGGTCCTGCATCGTGTCGGACGAGCGAGGACACATCGGCACCAGAGGCTACAGTTGATTCTGCAGCAGCATCGGCGTTTGCAGGTAAGTCGATGTAGCTACTTACCTGCAAACGCTGATGCTGCTGCAGAATCAACTGTAGCCTCTGGTGCCGATGTGGCCGACACGATACAGGACCTGTGAGTGATGACACAGCGTGATCTCTCGAGAACACGGCTGTGTCTGCACTGCCAGAAGCTGGGCGTTCTGAAGAGAAGTGGATGATACTTCTCGTCAGAACGCCCAGCTAGTAAAAGTAGTAAAAACGCCCCGATGTACGCACATAATACATGCCCACTTGGACTTTTGCAAGCCTCATTTGCATAAATACAAAAATGGTCATAACTTGGCCAAAAATGCTCGTTTTTTTAAAATAAAAACGTTACTGTAATCTACATTGCAGCGCCGATCTGCTGCAATAGCAGATAGGGGTTGCAAAATCTGGTGACAGAGCCTCTTTAAATAGTGATCATAATCAGTTAATGCCAATCCAGCTATCTCATTCGGTACATATCTATGTAACTTCAGTAAACCCATTACGTTAATACATATAGATTAGACAAATTGTATCCGTATACTCATACATATTTTCCATTCAATTTTTTTTCAACAGGTACATTTATATCAACTGAAATAGGAACATATCATTTGTAGCCAAATTACAATGAAAAAAATCTTATGTTCTCCCAGTATAATACTAGGCAAAGACATTTTCTCTTTGTGTATCATAGCATCTCTGTGCTTGTTTATGGATAGGTGCTCATCCAAAACCAAAATTTAATTAATTGAATGAATTGATAGCGGGCAAGGAGCAAAGACATTACCCATGGGGTGACAGGGAGACAGTCAAGGGAGAGCAAGAACTGTCCCAGACCGGGTCCCCATCCACCCACGGGAAAGAGGAAAAAGTGACCCAAAATGAAAACTAATACAATCAATGTGATACTACCCAAAATGCAAATCCAGACCTAACAGTTACTATTTCTATAGATTTAATTATAACTATATAGCAAGGAATTAGGGATCGGATATAAGAGAGGGCCTTGGGCGTTTTTTATATGAAAACACAAATGGCCAGTTGTCATGAATGCGGGCAGGGAGCAAACCCATCACCCGTGAGGAGACAGGGAGACAGTCAAGGGAGGGCAAAAAACCGTCCCAGACCGGTTCCCCATCGACCCACGGGAAGGAGGACGCAAAAAGCCCACAAACATAACAACCACGCAAATAATGTAACAATACCCAGAAGGTATCTTGGAGGAGATACTACTTTCCCATGTAAACATGGTCCAATACACAAATCTAACACTTCCTATTTCTAAGGATTTAATTACAACTAGATGCAAGAGATTGGAGATCGAATGCAAAAAAGGGGCCTGTAGATCAACTTCAAATGCCAAATTGCAGTACATTTTCATATAAGGAGAGATTAAAAACAGAGCACCCCCAACAATATAAGAGGAAATAGTGGGAGGTTAGACACTGGAATACAGTCATCAAACCGAACGGAGATCAATTTCATAGATACATATTGAATTTAATCTCATTATTTAATCCACCTGGCAACAGTGTGCCCAATGTATATATCCACAGCGTCTCTTTTTGTAGTAGAGCTCTGTTTCTGTCACCCCCTGTCCTATCTTCAAATAGATGGTAAATACCCATGAATTTTAAACCAGAAGGAGATTGTTGATGATAGGATTTGAAATGAGCTGCAAGAGGGCTTTTCATCTCTCCTTTTTTGATATCAGATATATGTTCACCAATACGGGTCTGAAGTTCACGTATGGTTTTCCCTATATACATTTTATTGCACGGGCAAATTATGCAATAGACCACCATACTGGTGCGACAGTTTATAAAGGTTTGCACTCGATATTCCTTTTCCCCTTTAGAATCCATAAATTTATCCGTTTTCAGGGCATATTTACAATAGGAACAACTTCCACATCTAAACATGCCCTTGGGGCGTTTCTTAAGCCAGGCCTGGTTATCTCTTGTCTTCCTCCTAAATTCGGAGTCTACTAAGATATCTTTAAGGGTTGGAGCTCTTTTAGACACCATACTTGGTGTTGAGCCAACCAACCTCCCAATCTTAGGGTTCAATGTCAGGAATGACCAGTTTTTTAACATCAGTTTTCGTAAGATCTCCCAATGGGATCCATACCTAGAAATAAAACGCACGCTATCATCTTTTTTGGTTCTTCCTTTCTCCTTTTTTTCTTTAAGGATTTCACCCCTATTCAATCTCAAAGATCGATTGTATTGAAACCTCACTGAAAGTGCAAGTTAGTGTAATATTTAGATTATTTTGGTTTAACTCTTTCAGAAAGGATTCCAGTTCTGGGACTGACCTCTTCCAGCAAACTAGTATATGATCCATGTACCTATACCAGCAGGCAACATTCTTATCAAAGAGGGAATTTTTATAAACCACATGTTCTTCCCACCAGCCAAGGTGAAGGCAGGCATATGATGGGGCACAAGATGAGCCCATCGCCGTGCCTTGAACTTGGCGAAAATTTTTTCCATCAAAGGAAAAACAATTGTGGTTCAAAACAAATTCAAGCATCTCAATTGTAAATTCATTTTGATGTGCCCAGTCACCAACCCGTCTCTCAAGAAAGGAAGCCGAAGCCCTCAGGCCACATTCATGAGGAATTGAGGTATACAAGAATTCCACATCCATTGTTTTGGTTTTGTTTTATATTCTTATTTTGGACGGCACCATGCATTATTCATTTTGCATTTTCTGGTTTTCAGTGGGATAACTAGCTTTATTGGATTAAACTAGGAAGAAGTCTGGGGAGATCAACCCAAAAATGTTATTTATGTTGCATACACTGCTTTGCGGCTGGGGCTGCATGAATTGGTTTACGTACTCATACATTTAGATTTTTATGAACATCATGGAAAGTAGCATCTACCACTAATATCTTTATCTAGGTACATGCCATCTGAATACAACAGCTAGTTGTATATATGAGCTGTCTGTCACATGTGCCTGTCTATTTCAACGGATATTATTAAAAGTTTATTTTTATTTGGTCACCTACGCTGACTTGTTTAAAAAAAAACCTGAGGTGACTGCACGGTCACTCTCTGGCCATCTGTGGGCATACTGCACTAGTAGGCTGAGTGTAGACAAAATGTAGAGTACTCTGTTTGGTCAACAATGAATAAGACGCTGCGCTGACTGGAGTGTGCCAGAAGTCGGACCCACACCGATCTGATATGGATGGCCATCATTATCAATGTCCCTGGATAACCCCTATAAACATTAGTGGTCCAAAAATAGGCAGCACTCCAAGTCACAGTGAAAAAATTGCCTTTTTATTAGCCCTTGTGCAACGTTTCGGCTCTACATATGGAGCCTTTTTCAACCACAGGATAGGTCATTAGTATATGATCGTGGGGGTCCGTCACTTAAATAAGAGCAGAGCTGCAGCACGGCCTCTATACTGTGATTGGAACCATCTGCTTCCGGCACCGACCACTGAATAACATCCGGTGCCTGGAAGCAGCTGATAGGTGCGGGGTCCATGTGTTGGAACCCCACCAATCATATACTATTGAACTATCCTGCAGATAGGTCATCATTATGAAAAAACGCCCCCTGCCTGGACATCCCTTTTATTTATACATTTATTTACTATTAAAACTCGTATGCTTTGTTTGTTCCCCTAACTGTACCTGGAACTTGGACACTCATGTTTATTTTGTTCTGGAGAGAATGAACACAAAAAAAGTTTGGTAAAATGTTGTTTTTATGAATTGTGTTGCTTGAAAACAAAGTTTTTGTCTTTTAATAAACCATTTACAGTTTCAAAAACAGCATATTTATTTTCAAGATAGGAATCAAATGTCTAAAACCTGGTTTGGAATCTTTGTTTAAGTTCTTATCTTGGTGGTTTCTCTAATTTTTTCTATACTGTGAATCGCCTGACAACTCCCAAAAGGGAAAAAACGCATTGGGATAGTAGGACTATGTATAGGGTCTATGTATAGGGCCTTATGGGCCAGTCTCCATTTTAGGGTCTAACCGCACTGACATAGGGTCTCTTAATGAAAGACTCAGTGTTTGGATAGATGGCTTGTTACAACCAGTAGTTCAGAGAATATTTAAAGGTCAGTAAAGAGGTCCTTAAATCTTTTTCCAATTTTTTATGGTCAGATGAATTTTGTTGGGTCACTTGCGACATGGTGGGTTTATATTCAGTTATTCCCCACTACCTTGCTGTGCAGGCAGTCAAATTCCATCTGACCAAATACAGCACTTATACATTGGAAATACAGGAGTTTATTCTTATGGCGAGTACTTACTAACACATAGCTTTTTCAGTTTTGATAGCTTTTATTTTTTGCAAATTGTAGGTGCCCCAATGGGCTCAAAATTTTCACCTTAATTAGCTATTCTATACATGGCATGGTGGGAGGAGAATTTTCTTCTTTCAGAACTTAATCCATATGGTGGAGCCATCGTGTGGTATGGACGCTACATTGATGACCTGTTGTTGGTTTGGGGCCGAGATGTGGCGTCCATACTACGGTTTGTGGATTTCATCAATGAGAATGACCTCAATCTAAAATTTACATTTGCAAAATCTACATTGTGTATATCTTTTCTGGACATATCATTGGGTGGTGATATCCATAATAAATGTACCACTACTTCTTTGTATCGTAAACCTATGGCAGGTAATACTATTCTGAATGCATCTAGTTGCCACCCTGCCCATACCATCAAATCCATACCACAAGGAGAATTTATCAGGGCAAGAAGAGCATGTTCTAATAATGATGCTCGCCAATATATAGAGTTTAGGCCAAATAAAAGAGGCTATAAAAAATGGATGCTAAATAAAGGGGCTCATTGTATAAAAATTAAAACTCAGGATTATTTTCTAACAGATCATAGAAATGAAGAAATTTGCTCTCCTTCAGTGTCCCCTGTGTTTTTTCCATGGCTCATAGCTCTAATTATAAAGATATTATTAACATTCTCAAAAAATATTTGCCCATGCTGCATCAGGATATAATTTTCACGAATATTATTGATCAAGGGTGAAAATATCTAGCTAAAAGAAGGAAGACACTGGGGGACATTCTTTCCTTGAGTCTCTACTTTTCTAGCATTGGAAATAAAACGTGGCTGACCCAGAAGGGCTTTTTTAGGTGTGGAGGGAGTAGGTGCAATGTATGTAAATACGGACTTAAAACCAAAGAATTTGTCTCTCTAAAAGATCAGAGCTATAAAATTGAAGTGTTCATAAATTGTGATACACATCATGTAGTCTATGCCATTAACTGCTTCTAATGTAACTTAACCTACATAGGCTGCACCATCAGAAAATTAAAAATCTGCATCGCATGGTATGGAATACGTGAAAAAAACCTTTGAGTGGTGGGAACTGGCGAAAAAACCTTCTAAACAGAAAGGCATATTGGATTCTTTAACTGGAAACGAGATTTCCTTAGGGTCTTAATATTAAGAGAAGATCTCCTATATCTCTATTAACTCCTTAGCGACCGCCAACTGTCTTTTGACAGCAGGCGGTGCAGGTGCTTTGTCTACAGTGACGTCTTTTGGTCTCGCTGTAGAAGTGGCTGATGAGCGCTCATCTAAGCAGGAGCTGTAACTTACAGCTACTGATCTTAGAGCAGCCTGCTAAATACAGCTGGGGTCGGAAAACATTCCGACCCCAGCAGTTTAACCCTTTGATTGCTGCGGTCCATGACTGCGGCATGATCAAAGAGAACTCCCCTCTTTGATCGCATCATCGGAAACCCGGTGACATGATCAAAGACCAGGGAATCCCTCTGCAGTCAGCCCTGGGGGGTTCACATCTTATATAAGGTACTACTTAAAGTGTAACTAAACATTCAACAAACTTCTGCCATGTCATAGTGACATGTCTGAAATTTTGATTGGTGGTGTACGAGCACTGAGACCCCACCAATTTCTAAAACGAAGCAGCAGAAGTGCTCGTGTGAGCGCTTAGCCGCTTATTTTCTGTTCGGCTTTTTTATGGAAATCGATGTAACAGAGTACGGGCTCAATAGAAAGTCTATGAGCCTGTACTCCTCTACATCGGCTTACCGGAAAAAGGCGAACAGAAACTAAGCACTCACACGAGCGCTTCTGCCGCTTTATTTTAGCGATTGGTGGGGTCTCCATGCTCGGGCCCCCACCAATCAAAACTTCAGACATGTCACTATGACATGTCAGAAGTTTGTTGAACGTTTAGTTACCATTTAATCCCCCCTTCCATGCTAACCCATCTCTTTGGTCCTCTCTCTCACCTAACGCTGACCTCTACCTAACCCCCCTCAAATGTTTACATTCTACTCCTTCTACTAATAACAACCCTTAGTTTAACTCTTAACTCCACTTTCAACACTTGTCATGGTGGGCCTCCATTACCAGCTCCGCCTAACATTGCATCCCCTGCCATACGCTCAATTCAGAGTATTCTTTTTTTGTGGTTAGCAGTCATCACTTTGCTCCTAATACTCTTTGCCACATGCCATAAATCAAATTTATGTATGACATGTGGAAACTCCTCTCTGAGCAGTTAACGTATGCCTACGTGGCCGTCTGTGCACAATAACTTCACCTGTACACCTTTAATGATAAAATGACAAAGAGCTGTCCGACAGGCAGATTTTTCAAGCACTACTCAATTTACACCAGGCCTTAACTGGTCGATGTAAAATCTAAGAATTTTTTGTCCCCATGTCCATTAGAGTATAAGCACAATATTTTGCGCTATGCCCTGGGCTATCACACTGGCCATTACCTGATAAACATACTGCTTCGTCGCCCAGGGTATAAACATTGTTCTCTTGTTCCTGTTTCCAAAAGTTGTCAATAGTATGGAACAAAAAATTAGTCTGGTGTTTGTAATAAGTCGATTCTGAGATTAATTGAATTCCATAGAGATGAAAAAACGGTTTCGTTTTTAGATAAGTATTGCCACTGGTTAGAATGGCAGAAGAAGCCAATATATTTCCAATGGGCTTCCTGTTCACTTTTGGTTGACTGTCCCACAGCTTGTATGAATGATTATTTGAACAAGAGACATGTACAGAAATAAAGGTTCCCATTCTTGTTTTTTACTATCGTAGTCAATTTTGCACCACGTATCATTTTTTTGACACGTGATGCTTTGTATTAACGTGTCTAAACAATAATTTTTTTTTTCTCTAGCTGCTTTCTCATACACTGATGTGTAATCTTCTGTTCTTATATTCGAAAGAATTTTATCCTCTTCTTCATTTTCAATAATTGTATAATTCTCCTCATCATCGCTGGAAGTGTTTATTTTGTCACATTGAGAAATTCTAAAAGTAGAATCATCTTCAGGCTCAATTGGTGAAGTGCACTCACTTGAAACTATTGTTCCTTGATTTTGTGATCCAATTTGTGAGATTGGTGACTACGAAATGTCTAGTTCATCTTGAATTTCGTTATTACAGTTTCATAAATGACGTCCAGTAGATTTGCAAACATTGTCAATTTCTGCATCATTAATGTTGAGCTCACAAAGTACAATTTTCGGTTGCATTGTTTTGTTTAAATCCAAATCAGGAACATCGTGGAGTTCATTGACAGGAGGCGGTTGTTTGAAAACCTTTGATGAAGTTTCCTTTAGCTCTGAGAAGTCTGCACTGTCTTTTTGTTTCTTGAAGGAAGTTTTACCTGGGAGGACATTGATCTAGAAAAATAACGATGATCAGTTTCAGCCTGATAATAAATATAATAACCCAATATATTGATAACCCAATATAAAAATATGTGGTTTAGTCTGGCAGCATGTTTTGCAAACAGACAGAGAAATTTGTTGAGGAAGCAAGATTTTCATCACAAATTATTTTTCTCTTTCGGCTTGGCTCTTGGCTTACAGAATGAAGTACAGCAGAAGTGGTACAGGCAATAACAGTTGGCACAGCATCCTTCTTTAGACTTTTTCTCCATCCCTCATTCTGTTTATAGGCACATTGAGTGAAGTGCAGGGACCACATTCTATATATGTCAAACTTCCCTTCATAAACCTTGTTGACATATTCGTCAAGATCTCCAAAATCTTGGCCAGTTTGTATTAACAAAGTATGGATCTTCTCCTTGTATTTAGGAAAAACATCTAGAATAATATTAGAATCTCGATGCTTGGTACCAGATGTGCATCCCTGCACAACGCATGAAGGCATCTGAAATAATAAATTGGGAACTTGCATAAATATATACAGATCGTTTGAGACACTATATTGACTAAAGTATTCGGACATCTACACATTACACATACAGGAGCTTTTATGAATAGAAAAAGCTGGTATCACCCCCCCCCCCCCACCCGTGAATAATTAGGGTTAATTTGCATAAACACATCTAAGGTTTTCAAAGCTTTTAACTTCACTTTTGTGCAACAGAGAATTTAATGAGTGGCTCCATATGCTGCTGCACATGCTGGGGCCTGTTTATAGTGGAACAACCCCCTTACAGCTTCCTTTTAAGATTTCCCTTCACTGGAACTTAGGGGCCAAGGCCAACCCCTGAAAAGCAACCACGTATCATTTACCTTCCATCACCAAACTTTACAGTTGGCACAATGCAGTCAGGCAGGTAATGTTCTCCTGGCACTAGCAAAACCCATGACTCAAATAAGTCGAGACGTGTACCCCCTTATGTCCCTTACCTTTTAATAAAGCAGACACTGAAACAGAGTTGAATGTTAATGGCCACAGCAGCCATTTATTATCTTAAATAACAATGAATTTTAAATAACCAAATAACAAAACTTTTTGAATTCCCACCGAGGAATTCATCATAACATAAATAACCCTGTGACCCTATCAGGGTAATAAAAAACAAAAAGAATGACAGGGGCAAGTTCTTGAAGCCACCAATATTTTATTTACAGGTCATCTGCCCACCAATACCTTACCCCCAGCCGTAACCCGGCTTGGGGGCACCGATTACCTTTTGCAGATGACCTCCACCATATAAGTCACAGCCTTCAAAAGGGGTAACACCCTAAGAAGCCTATTTCCAACTAATTGGGGGGTGCATCCCGTGATGCATTCCCCCCCCCCACCACTTTTTTCGACCTACTTCAAGGACTCCCCCCTGCAGCTGCAATGACAAACCATCACGAACACTTGAAACACCTTCACACCATCTTGAATCCATCCACCAGTAAAATATCATCACACCGGCTGGAAACCACCAGACAGCGGAAAAAAAAACAAAAAAAAAACACACCCTCCAGCAACCTTGCCGAGATACTCCAATCCAAAGTAGAGCGGGCGGGGACATGTTCTTGCTTCAGCATCCTGGCGAAGAGAGTGAGAGAAAGCACAAGGAAAAGGTACTTCCCCCTATTCCCCCCACCCCTTTCCCTACTAGCTCTCCTACTGGCCTTATCCCAAATTCCCATAGGCCAAACCAACTCGTTACCCCTCCCATCTATTTTAGTCATGGAGGCCTCCCCTTATTCTATTTTTGTCTGCAGTATGGCCTCTTCTTGAATCAAATAAGTCGAGTCGTGTACCCCCTTATGTCCCTTACGTTTTAATAAAGCAGACACTGAAACAGAGTTGGATTTTAATGGCCACAGCAGCCGTTTATTATCTTAAATAACAATGAATTTTAAATAACCAAATATCATAAGTTTTTGAATACCCACCAAGGAATTCATCATAACATAAATAACCCTGTGACCCTATCAGGGTCATAAAAAACAAAAAGAATGACAGGGGCAAGTCCTTGAAGCCCCCATTATTTTATTTACAGGTCATCTGCCCACCAATACCTTACCCCCAGCCGTAACCCAGCTCGGGGGCACCGATTACCTTTTGCAGATGACCTCCACCATATAAGTCACAACCTTCAACAGCGGTAATGCCCTAAGAAGCCGATTTCCAACTAATTGGGGTGTGCATCCAGTGATGCATTCCCCCCACCACTTTTTTTGACCTACTTCAAGGACTCCCCCCACCCCCCCAGCCAAAGCGAAATAGGCCTTGACCTCCTCAAGCCTGTGAGCTCCTCCACACGCCCACCGCTCGTTCAATACCGCCAGACTCCACATATCCATTCCCATGTTATTCAGGTGCACTCCATCCTCCCTCCAATAGTTTCCTGTCCTAGCCTCCAAGTCCCAATGCCGTACCGCAACCCCCCCACTCTGCGCAACAAAACCTGATATGGCCCTGTTGGCCTTAATACGAGCCTTGTTGACCCTAGCCACGGAGCGAGCCAACCGCCAACTCTTCTTCGGGACCATATCTGACCACATAATCACCAGCTTGGGGTGGGTTGACCACAAGCACAACAGGTCATGTTTGACGTCATTTCCACCAACATGTAGGAGCAGCAGGCCCGGTACCCTGTCCAAAAGTACGAAGGTGTTAAACTCCGGCAACACCCTACCCCAGGTCATACCACGGAAAACCATCCATCGTAAAATCGCTGTGTTCCGGGGAATCCTGAGCTGTCTGCTGTCTGGCCATACGTCCGCCTGTATGGCGCCCCAGTACACATACGAATGCCCCATAATCCATACCAAGCAAGGAGTAGAGCCTGCAAGAAAAAGGAAAACATACTTGCACACCACTCACACATGCTCACAACGACACATCACAACCGGAAACACGAACACCCAGATCATTAATGCATAAATATACAGATCACAGCATATGAGGACGAACATACGAGCGGAAACGCGCTGATTCCCAGCGCCCTATACGCTGCACCCCTGCATCGTCTAAACCCCACCTCACCGCTTCCGTCGCCGCCCCGAAATGAATGAGACGAGTACTGTTCTGCCTGCACATGACACGCCACCAGGCATTTTCTAAACACTGCAACAAACTGAAAACGCGACAAAAAAGTGCCGTCCGAATGCCTAAGTAACGGGGAATCCGAGAGAACGGTGCCCGCTAAAAACTCCATGAGGCAGAAAACTGGACATACCGCATTCCCCGGCAATGCGAACAACACTAACCTCCTTCCCCTACCCGTTTGATCAGTCTTTGAACGACGAAGAACTATCTCTACCCTATCCTCATACACATCCACATCATCCTGTCTCAAACCCCCCCCCCCCCCCGTTTTGACTCACTAGGCGACACTAGTTCCCCCAACCGAAAAGCCCCAAAGAGAGCCAGCGAAAAAGACAAACGAAACAGCTTTCTCTGATATGGTGATCTACACACCTGCCACACCACCTCACCCATATCACATAGCAGTTGGAATGACACTGGATGCCTCTGCTCTCTTATCAGCACACCCTTTCTCAATCTCCGCAATGCCTGGCTCACCAAGAAATGCTTTGTAACGTCCACCAACCCCCGGAGCTTAAAACCAAAAGCAATGGCAGCCACAAAGCGATTGACCTTGACAACCGTGCAACCAGCAGAAAATGCTTCCCCCAACCAGAACAACAACGCAATATCCTGTCATTGTCAGACACCACATCCCCCAGGGACCTAATCCACTCCTCCCATTGTCGCTATCCGGCGGAATACGCTGCCCACGTCGATCTGGCCAGCGATCGCTCTATCAAGGCACCTGCAGCCCGGACACCAGCTCCCAAAGATGACTTGGACAGTCCACCCCAGTCAATTCCGCGTCCGGCACCAGCTGACGAAAACGATCCCACTGTGAGAGAGAAAGCGCATCAGCGATACAATTCTCCACCCCCGGTACATGCACCGCCACCACCGACGCCGACACGTTGTTTATCGCCATTACCACCCCCAGATTATCGCAATGGAAGCAAACTTTCTTGTCCCGGAACCAGTCCCCCCAAATGGTAACTGCTACCACGATGGAAAACAGTTCGAGCAGGGCCAAGTTACGCGTAAAACCCCCCCTCCACGCACGTAGCCGGCCACGTGCCCGCGCACCATTGACCTTTACAAAACACTCCGAAACCCACAGCAACCGATGCGTCAGTGAACAACTCCAGATCGAAACTATCCAAAGCCCGAGACATCCATAACGAGCGACCATTATAAGTAGCCAGGAAATGAAGCCACACTCGCAAGTCCTCCCTGTGATCAGCGACTAATCTAATAAAATGATGTGGTTCCTTAACCCCCGCCATCGTGGCTGCCAGCCGACGGCAAAACACCCTACCCATCGGCATGATGCGGCAGGCAAAATTTTACTTCCCCAACAGCGACTGCAACTCCCGTAACGTGATTTTCTTAAGATGACAAGCCCTGTCAACTTCAGAACGCAAAGCAAACCGCTTATCATCAGGTAATCTACACTCCATCGCCACTGAATCTATTGAAATCCCCAAAAAACAAATGGACGACGTAGGCCCTTCTGTCTTCTCAGCCGCCTAAGGGACCCCAGAACCCGCCGGACCGATGCTCAAAAAGTCGTCGAGATAGTGTATGACCGAATTCACCCCAGCGACACTTCTAACAACCCACTGCAAAAATCAACTAAAATCTTCTAAATACGCACACGAGAACAGCCCATAGGCAGGCAACGATCAACAAAATATAATCCGTTCCAGTAACACCCTAACAGCCGCTGGCTGTCTGGATGCACCGGCAGAAAATAAAAAGCTGCCTCGATGTCAGTCTTTGCCATCAAAGCCCCTCTTCCATAACCGCGCACCAGTGCTACCGCAGCATCAAACGACGTATAGACGACGGAACACAATTCAGGATCTATACCATCATTTACCGACAGACACCCCTTTGGGAAACGACAAGTGGTGTATAAGACGGAACTTGTTCGGCTCCCGTTTTGGAACCACGCCCAGGGGCGACACTACCAAATCCGGCACCGGAACTGACATGAAAGGGCCCGCCATTCTACCGAGCGCCACCTCCTATTGAAGTTTTTCCGACACTACCCCCGCATGCTGATAAGCAGACCGCAGGTTGCGCTGTGTAAAAAGGACCGCGTGAGGCGGCGGAATAATAAAACCCAAACCAAAACCAGAACTAATCAGCAGCGCTCCCTCCCTGTCGGGGTATCTACGTAGAAAGGGGGCCATCGTTGTGAGCCTCACTGGCGTCACCCCCATGACCAGAGGAACCACTGGCTCCCCCTTGACGCCCTTTTTTAAAGCATTTTGACGCCCCGTGTGACTGACCATTACAATGGGAACAGACATGTTTAAACTTACAAGTGGCTCCGAATTTACATTGGCCCTCATTAAATTGCCAACACGTTCCAAGCTTGGAGCCCGAGGCCTGCCCTGCCATATTAGAAGTTCCCGCCCCGCTCCCGGGAAAGGACTGACCCTGCTTGAACAGCGCAGTTACCTTCAACCACAAGGCTATGTCCTTATGGTCCCAAGGTATGTTTGGCCACACCGCTTTTCGCTGACGAAATTGTTCATCATACCAGAGCCACGCTTGACCCCCATAAGCCCTGTGTGCCTCCCCCACCGCGTCCAAGTAACAAAAGAGAGCCGAGCACTTGTCCGGCGCCTTTTCCCCAATAACACTCGCCAGTATAGCAAAAGCCTGCAACCAATTGACGAATGTTTTTGGGATCAACCAATACCTTCTTTTTTCTTCTTCGTCCATCTTAGTTTCGTTACGCTTAACCTTATCCAAATTAGACTTTTCCAACAGCAGAAGGGAAAATATTTCAACGTACTCATCCTTCCAAATATGCTCTTTAACTTCCTGTTTCAAATGGGCCGCCAACAGGCCCTCATAACACACATAAACCTCCCCCCGTGCACGATCATCTAAACGCACCCTGTCTACCTCCTTCGGCGACTCAGTCTGCACCAAAACCGCTACGGCGTCCCCTGCCCCCACCCGTGTGACATTACTCCAGTGTTAAGAATTGGGGCGCTGATTTGAGAACCCACCAAAACCGCAACTGGTGACGCAACCGCCTGCCCAGGGGATTGGGACCCCTCCCCCAACCGCCCAACTAACTCTTTTAAGCAACCCACTAAATCCGCCAGATTATCCCGATCCCCGTGCGCTTGCGACGCGGGAACCCCAGAACACCCGGCGCCCCCCCCCCTCGAAGTCCGAACCGACACCTGACATCAATAAAGCAGGAAAAGGTAATGAAGGCGTCAACTCACCAGGCTGCCCAGGGGCTGTGATCCCGTCAGCCGGACCCGCATGTCCGCGTGTAGAGGCCCGCAGCTTACCATCATCCAATGCTCCGGTCCCGCTGTGGCGTTTTCCGCATTGGCAATGGGTGCACAGGGACTTCCAGCTCCTGGATGGGACTTGGGAAAGGGGCATCGCATCAGCCTGTCGGCTCCTCAGCTGTCCTGAAGCACCGGCCACCTGGTGCTCGTTGCCTGGCACCCACACCACTGACCGCAGTCTGTGGCCTCCGACACCATCCCCGACCGTCATCTGCGTGGCTAGTCCAGCCTGCCCTCTGGCTGGCACCTTGCCATGCAGGGCCGCCGACAAACTTCCACCCAACTGGAAGAAGGAGGAGGGGTGGCCGGAAGTGCAGGCCGCATCCTTGTGGACGTGGCTGCCGGTGTGCCGCCGCGTTCTGGGATTCCTCCCAGGACCGGACCGTAGAGCAGCAGATGTCCGCCCCGCAGTCCGGCCTAAAGGGTCCACCGAGGGGCTCCTCCTGCAGCGCCGTGCCCGCGGGATCACCTCCGGACTCAGCCGGGCAGGAGGTCGCGAGCACCTCGTGGTTAGCGTCACACTGGAAGTGCCGGCCGCATCCGGTGTCGCCAGGGAGACAGGCTCTCTCCGCCTGACACCTGTCCCCCAGAGCGCCGTGTTCTTACCTCCGGCATCTCCTGCGCTGAAGGAGCCAACGCTGCGGGGGAGGGCTCCAGGCCTGCGCCCTGAGCCTCTGATGACTCCTGGCCATGAGCTGAAGCCGGGCCCGCAATCAGCCTATTGAGCCAACCAGGCTCCCTGAAAGCAGCAGCGGTCAGCAGCAGCTGCAGCATTTCTTCATCAGACGCCATGGATGAAGAGGATAGGAAGGACATGTTCCTGCTTCAGCGTCCTGGCGAAGAGAGGGAGAGAAAGCACAAGGAAAAGGTACTTCCCCCTATTCCCCCCACCCCTTTCCCTACTAGCCCTCCTACTGGCCTTATACCAAATTCCCATAGGCCAAACCAACTCGTTACCCCTCCCATCTATTTTAGTCATGGAGGCCTCCACTTATTCTATTTTTTGTCTGCAGTACAGCCTTTTCTGTCTCGTCCATCAGACTGCCAGATAAAGGGTGATTCATCACTCCACAGAACACGTTTCGACTGCTCCAGAGTTCAGTGGCGACGTGCTTTAGGCTATGTTAACACGCACATGTAAAATAGCTGAAAATAATGGAGCGAAAAACACGCTTTGATTTTTAGCCGTTTTTGGAGCTGTTTTTCAGTGTTATAAAAAAACAGCTCCAAAAACAGCTCAAGAAGTGACATGCTACTTTTTATTCAGCATTTTTTTACGCGTTATTTTTTTAAAACAGCGGCGTAATAAAAAAGCCCCATCTGAACTAAATACTGTTTTTCCCATTGAGTTCAATGGGAAGGTGTTTGTCGGCGTTTCGGTAGCGCTTTTCAAGGCATATTTCGAGGCGTTAACACCCCGAAATACGCTTGCAAACACTGTGTGTGAACATACACTTACACTGCTCCATCCGACGCTTGTCGTTGTGCTTCGTGACGTAATGTTTGCATGCAGCATGCGTATGCGAGTATTCTCAGGATGACATTAATTTGCTGACCTCAGTGCTATCACAATACCTTGTCAGCACTTGTCCCCTGAAGAACCCCATGTAATAATAAGGGGAAATGCATCGGGACGCAAAGCACAGATTACTCTAGTAGGTGAAAGGGTAAAATATATCATTGCCAACTCTTATGTCTCTATTCCATATATTATGTGCCTACTACTAAACTACTGAAAAGTGAGTATATGGTTGTGATCCAGCTCTGATGTTCATGTGTTCATTTTAGTTGATTTCGGCGAAT
Source organism: Rhinoderma darwinii (assembly GCF_050947455.1). Lineage (NCBI taxonomy): Eukaryota > Metazoa > Chordata > Amphibia > Anura > Rhinodermatidae > Rhinoderma > Rhinoderma darwinii. The sequence continues at coordinate 218,255 of NW_027461671.1, forward strand.
AACATGGTTATTTACTCCACAAATGTATAAATAATCTTTGGCGGCCAATCAATCTGTCATTAGTTCTCCAGTTTTCCTGCCTATGAGGACTCCTCTTGGTAGGCAATACCCAAAGCCTGTTTTATAGAGCAAACAAGACGTGCCGTTTTTATAGATGCTATGACTGTTGTCTAGCAAAACCAAATTTAGCTCTAGTCACTTGTTGCCTAATCAGTTTCACCCCTTGTGCAATTTTCATGAGAAAATCAATGTTATTCAATACACCAATGGATTGTGAGATGCCCATGATGGCTGAAGTGGAAGACATTGATTAACTCATGACAATGCCACCTGTCAAGAACTGGGGTATATTACAAACAAGTGAACAGTCAGTCCTTGATGGTTATGTATGGGTAGCAGCAAAAAAGTGTCAGCTGTAAAGATTTGAGTGACTTAAGGTCCTCTTACTCGGCCCGTCCTGGGACATGTAAATGAGCGCCGATCAACGAGAACGCTCGTTTGCTCCTTTCACTCATTACTCCGATCGCTCCTTCCCATACATTATTATCATGTCAGCAGTACGTCTCCCTAATTACACAGGGAGATGTGCTGCCGACAACGATAATATTTTTCATTTTTAAAACGATACGATCAGCAGATGATCACACAGGGCAATTATCGGCCACGAGCATTCTATGAACGAGCGTTTGCCTAAAATATTCGCCCGTGTTAAAGGGCCTTTAAACAAGGGTTTAAATACTGTAGTCGAATGGATCACATCTTCAAAACATCGGGCTTTTTTGTGGTTTGAACTTGATAACCCTAACTATAAGGCTAAGTTCACATGGGGCGGATACGCTGCGTAAAGGTACACAGCTTATCCGCACGGAATTCTGGGCTAAAAGCTGCACCAATTGTGGTGCAGTTTTTCGGCCGGAATGTACGCTGCGAAAAACTGCAGCATTTAGCCGGCTTTCTCGCAGGCTGGCCTCCTGGGATGACGTTTCATTCCAGGAGTCCGCTGCAGCGGCGATCACATGGGATGAAACGTCATCCCAGGAGTCCGGCCTTCTGATGTCATCCAGGGCAGCCTCCTGGGATGAAACGTCATCCCAGGATTCCGGCCCTCTGACGTCATACAGAGACGGGCCTCCTGGAATGACATTTCATCCCATGTGACCGCCACTACAGCCTGTGAATGACTGCTGCGGTCACATGGGATGAAACGTCATCCGAGGAGTCCAGTCTGCAGAATGTCAGAGGTAAGTATAAGTTTTTTTTTTTTGCTAAGTTGCGACACTTAACTGTTTCTTCCGGGTTCTAGATCCCCATTGAATTAAATGGGGAAAACCCGCCAAAAAATTGTGGCTTAAAAAAAAATATCGACTGCGCTATTGTTTCTGCCAAAAAAAACAGAAACCTTACGGGACAGAGACAAACGGATACCATTTGCAACGGAAGCATTACCATTGCAATCAATGGTAATACAAACGAAAGCTATGGTTTTCGTTTGCCTTTCCATTTAAGGGTTCTTCCGACGCAAAGATCTAGCGGAACCCATAAATGGAAGGTTGACGCTGATGTGAACAGGCCCTAAGTGGCGCATCTCGGGTGATCCTGTGCCCTTTACAAACCTCAGTAAACTAAGCAGTGACAGCTCTAAACTCAAAAGAATGTTACATTTCAAACAGCAAAATCCAGCAACTATTTGGACCTATAGGGTACTTAGTATTACTTTTTTATGTGTATTCTTAAAGGGAATGTGTTGCTAGAAAAAAATGTATTTTTTTTTTTAGTTAAACAATTAGTGTATAGGTGATTAAACATTGTTCTAATTTTTTTTATTTTTTTCACGAGTCAGGAAATATTATAAATTAGATTGTAATTTATAATATTAGATGGAGCAATTCCCAAAATTGCAGCATTGCATGTGGTAAAGCAACCACATTGCTTTATGCTGCAAAATTTGGGAAAACTCACTCGCTCTAGTGAGCTCTCAGAATCCCCCCCTCCTTTATCCTGGCTAGTGCCGGGAGAAACGAGGGGATGGAACGGTCAAACCTCCTACACTGTGTGTCGCCATTTTTTGAGCTAACACAGTGTAGTAGGTTTACATACACTAGTAAACACACAGTAAAACACTTACATACACAGAAATCACTTACCTGCTCCAGTCGCCGCCGCTCCCTCCGGTCCGTCCGCTCCGTCTGCTACCGCCGCTCCAAGTGCACAAGTCCGGAAGCCGCGACCGGAAGTAGTAATCTTACTGTCCGGCCGCGACTTCCGGTCTACAGTAAAATGGCGCCGGACGGCGCACAGTTCAACTTGGACTGTGTGGGAGCGGTGCATGTGCCGTTCCCGCACAGACGGCGTACACCATAGTGGATGGAACGGGCCCCGTTTGCATTCACTATGGGACTGTAGCTGCCGTATTCCATGTCTGTATGTGTCGTTAATCGACACATACAGAAATGGAAAAAAAAATGGCAGCCCCCATAGGGAAGAAAAAGTTAAAAAATAAAAAAAAGTAAAACACAAACACACAAATAAATATAAAAGTTTTTAATAAAGCACTAAAATCAAACTGATGTAAAAAAAATTTTTTTCGTGACACTGTTCCTTTAAGTTCACACATGGTGTATTTTTGATGAAGACTTCTCGAACACAGTATACTACAAAGCAAAAGAAATGGGGTTTTACCAAACTCCCTTCACTTTCAAGGTAAAAAAAAATACACAGTGGATCGTAGGCATGTCCTTTCTGTTGCAAAATTTTGAAACGCAAAGGGTGAAATTCATGTCAAAATCCATGCCAAAATAGACATGTAACACAGATTTTGGTGCTGATTTTCTCCCTTTTGAAATGTTACTTTTTGCCTGTTTCAAACCTGGCAAAGAGCCTGTATGACAATCTAAATTTAAATAACTCTACCATTTGTTTTAACCTTTCCCTTGTAGGCAAGCCCGTTCAAAATACCATGCAACAGATGGAAAATATGCATGGAAAGTTACCTCAATATTAAGAAAGTCGAAAGAAAAAAAAGCATGGGTAGCTACTATAAAATATAACCTTTAATAATTACCCCTAAAATCAGGTATATAAACTCACAGGACAAACATGAAAAATAAACGGTATGTGGTGTCCTCCAGTGTACGATAACTGGAAGAGCCCCTAAAAAATCCACCAGCAATAAAACTGTGCTGTACGCAGCAATGAGATCAGATGCATAAGAAATCTACCAAAGTCGGCACACCATGAGTTAATGTTTACTGAAAAATGGATGGATCTTACCAGAGGGATGAAACGCATTGGGATAATGCGTAGCTATATGTAGGGTTTCTGAGGGTCCCCAGCGGCCACTTTCCTGTTTAGGGTCAGATAAACAGGTCTGAATATCTGCCCTGTTGTTCTCTCAGTCTTAGGCTGGATTCACACGAGGTCATTACGTCCGTAATTGACGGACGTATTTCGGCCGCAAGTCCCGGACCGAACACAGTGCAGGGAGCCAGGCTCCTAGCATCATAGTTATGTACGATGCTAGGAGTCCCTGCCTCGCTGCCGGACAACTGTCCTGTACTGAAAACATGATTACAGTACGGGACAGTTGTCCGGCAGCGAGGCAGGGACTCCTAGCGTCGTACATTACTATGATGCTAGGAGCCGGGCTCCCTGCACTGTGTTCGGTCCGGGACTTGAGGCCGAAATACGTCCGTCAATTACGGACGTAATGACCTCGTGTGAATCCAGCCTTAGGCTGGGTTCACACAACCTATTTTCAGGCGTAAACGAGGCGTATTATGCCTCGATTTACACCTGAAAATACGTCTCCAATACGTTGGCAAACATCTGCCCATTCATTTGAATGGGTTTGCCGACGTACTGTGCCGACGACCTTTAACCCCTTCCCGACATTTGACGTACATGTACGTCATGGAAAGCATTGACTTCCCGCAAAATGCCGTACATGTACGTCAAATGTTTGGCACCGGCTCAGAAACTGAGTCGGTGCCATCATCACCGGATCTCAGCTGTATCTTACAGCTGACATCCGACTGTAACGGCGGGGACCGAAATTAGCTTCGATCCCCGCCATTAACCCCTTAAGTGCAGCGCTCAAACGCGATCGCTGCACTTAAGGTGTTTGCAGCTCATCGGAGCCCCAGCAATGAAATTGCCGGGGTTCCGGTGGCTGCAATGGCAACCGGAGGCCTAATACTGGCCTCCCGGTCTGCCTAGCACCGAAGCCGGTCAAGATCCGCCCGGCGGCGGAGCCTGATCGGCTTCCGTAGCTGCCGGCAAGATGGCGCCGGGTCAGGAGCTGATCCGGCGTCATCAGCGGTGGATGTCAGCTGTACTGTACAGCTGACATCCACCTGTAACGGCAGGAACCGGAGCTAGCTCCGATCCCTGCCATTAACCCCTTCGATGCAGCAATCGAAAGCGATTGCTGCATCGTAGCGGTTACTAGCAGATCGCCAGCCCTGACAGGCAATCGGGACTGGCGACTGCTGTTATGGCAACAGGAGACACAATGGTCTCCTGCTCTGCCATTACGGAAGCCTATTAGGCCCCGCCGGGAGGCGAAGCCTAATCGGCTTGCTGTCAGTGAATGACTGACAGATCTAATACATTGCGCTACAGGGGTAATTATTAAAGGTTATATTTTTTTACTTTTCACTTGGAAAAATAATTATAAATAAGTGGATCCAGACATGGATTTAGTAAACCAAACAAATAGAAAAAGTTGGATCAAACACCTTACTCATCATTTTTGGTTCAAACCACTACTACAGTTAGGTCCAGAATTATTTGGATAGTGACACAAGTTTTGGCATTTTGACTGTTTCCTAAAACATATTGAATATACAGTTATATAATCAATATGGACTTAAAGTGCAGACTCTCAGCTTTAATTTTAGGGTATTCACGTCGCAATTTGAGGAAGGGTTTAGGTATTACAGCTCTTCAGGGTCGCCATCAGGAATTTCAGGGCCCCATACAGCTAAATTGTCTGGGCCCCCCTAACGTGGCAACGCCCGTTAACGATACTCCGTCCAGCACCATATCACGCTCTTTGTGTGATACATAACTAATAACTTTTTATTTGGCCAAAAGATTTTGAAGCCTGCCACCACGACAAGGTAGACTCTTTTGGCAGGGCCCTACTCTACTCTAACTCATTTCAAATTTCTCAATAACCTTATATGTATCTAACACTAGTAAATTTAGCTGCCTAAGATCCTAATGTTGTGGATCTATAATATGGAGCTAATAGAATTCTAAGAGCTCATACTGTACCGCCTTTTCCTTTTTCTCATTGACTCCTGTAAAATAAAATATAACGAGCTCCACTATATGTCTATCTGAGAATATTATGCCGCACATACGGCCTCTGGGTCCATTTAAGGAATCCATAGGCATGTCTACAAGCCCTTAGGCTGTTCAAAGGTTATTTGTATTAATTGTTCCCGTACTCTGCAAATTTTTAATAGTGCCTTTTTAAGATGTACAAAATTACATCATCTTATTTGTGGTCTGTTTATTTGTTGAATGCTGTTAAAACTTTTTACCTATTCTGGTGAACAAATGCTTTTGTTTTTTTTTTAAATTTAGATTCATTCAGTTAAATCTTTTGACCAGATATGGTAATTCGATTCAATACTATAGTGCAAGCGAAACATCATTCCAAAAAATTAAGAACCACCAAACGTTAACATATAAGAAAAAAAGTTTAACGGACAACATATATAACAAATATAAAATGATAAAGTTCTTCAGTCACATTAACATATAACTAACAAACAAACAAACAAACAAACAGAATAGTGCAAACGGTTTTACAGATTGAGAATAAATATAAACAATATTACTATCAATAACAAAGAAAAGCAGGAAAAGGGGGCAAACATTCTTATTTTACATTTAAACATCATTAATCATATACTTACCTATTGCGCAAATAGCTATTGTGCTGTTTTAACTGTGATAGATGAGGATTGTTTCGTGCTTGGCTCAGAGCAAAAATAAGAGCAAATTTAGATTTGCAGAGCAGACAGTCTTCTAACTTTCTGATTTGCAAAATCTTTAATAAGGTCTTTATAATTGAGCTGTCTGGCAAGCCCATGTTCAATGGAAAGAATTGCTAGGCTGTTTAAACGTTGCTCGCTCATTGTAGAACGCAGATAGTTCTTGATCAATGAAAGTTTGCTAAATGCCCTTTCTCCTTCCGCTACTGAAAGTGGGAGGGTGGTGAAAATCCGAAGAGCAATACACACCTCTCCAAATATTCCCTGAAGCTCTAGTTCATAGATAGAGTTTAGCAAATCTAGTGGACCCAAGTTTTCGGGGAATGTAGCGCAATACACTTTACGGAGATGTTGCAGTTCACAGAGTAAAGATGATGTGAAGTCATCAGGGTATGCGGAGATCAATTCTTCAGTGGATGTCACCAAGTCTTCTTCACTCATTGTTCTCAGTTTAAAGAGGCTCTGTCACCAGATTTTGCAACCCCTATCTGCTATTGCAGCAGATAGGCGCTGCAATGTAGATTACAGTAACGTTTTTATTTTTAAAAAACGAGCATTTTTGGCCAAGTTATGACCATTTTTGTAGTTATGCAAATGAGGCTTGCAAAAGTCCAAGTGGGTGTGTTTAAAAGTAAAAGTCCAAGTGGGCGTGTATTATGTGCGTACATCGGGGCGTTTTTAATACTTTTACTAGCTGGGCGTTCTGATGAGAAGTATCATCCACTTCTCTTCAGAACGCCCAGCTTCTGCCAGATCACGCTGTGACGTCACTCACAGGTCCTGCATCGTGTCAGACGAGCGAGGACACATCGGCACCAGAGGCTACAGTTGATTCTGCAGCAGCATCAGCGTTTGCAGGTAAGTAGCTACATCGACTTACCTGCTAACGCCGATGCTGCTGCAGAATCAACTGAAGCCTCTGGTGCCGATGTGTCCTCGCTCGTCTGACACGATGCAGGACCTGTGAGTGACGTCACAGCGTGATCTGGCAGAAGCTGGGCGTTCTGAAGAGAAGTGGATGATACTTCTCGTCAGAGCGCCCAGCTAGTAAAAGTATTAAAAACGCCCCGATGTACGCACATAATACACGCCCACTTGGACTTTTACTTTTAAACACACCCACTTGGACTTTTGCAAGCCTCATTTGCATAACTACAAAAATGGTCATAACTTGGCCAAAAATGCCAGTTTTTAAAAAATAAAAACGTTACTGTAATCTACATTGCAGCGCCTATCTGCTGCAATAGCAGATAGGGGTTGCAAAATCTGGTGACAGAGCCTCTTTAAGGATTGGAGCAAATAATTTGCATACATCTTCCATTGATTTGAAGCGCTGATGAAGATCAGAAATGATTGTGTCCATTGCCACAAGGAAGACATTAGCTTTAAAATGATCTTCAGGATGTATAGCATCATGGTGCTTTGACTTCCTTTGGCGCAATTGCTGAGAATTCAGTAACTCCTTTGGAATCTCCATACAATCAGCTACAGATTTGGCTTCGGAGAGTAGAGCAGGCCACTTTTCCTGAAGAAGTTTAATTTCTTCCGAGAGGGCTTTAATGTTGGCGGCTCCAATTTCCATGGAAATAGATCTTGATTGAAGAATTTTGTTTCTCTGCTCAAAACTGGTAAGCACTTTTATCCAGAATGTTGCTAAAACTACTGACCGGAGAGATGAAAAATAGTCATGGAGACCTTCAGCATCTGAGTCTGCGTCACTTGTAAGTTTTTTGGAAGCAAGAACTTTTTCCAGAGCCTTCAGAACGCTTGGGAGTTTCTGAGCAATTGGACGCACAGCCTCTATTCTTGAACTCCACCTGGTGTCACTTAGACCATGCAAAGACCTTCCAACTTCTTCAAGCAGTGTGTTCCATCTCTCAGGGCTGCTGCTAAACAGAATGTATAGCCTGTTTACACTTCCAAAAAATGTATTCATTTCAGGGCAGCTTGCAGCAGCGTGTACTCCCACAAGGTTTAACGAATGGGCAGCGCAGGAACAAAAGATAGCTGTTGGATATCTCTCCTGGATTCTGGCTCTTACACCTTTAATCCTGCCGGACATGTTTGCACCATTGTCATATCCCTGACCTCTGCAGTCTTTGAGGTCAATGGCATGTTCACTCAATCTTGAGATAATCATTTCAGCAATTTCTTCACCAGTATTCTGGAAAAAATCAAAAAATTCCAAGAACCTTTCATGAATATGCCAACTTCTTTTTTAAGGCTCTCTGTAAACATATCTTACAACTATAACATTCTGTTCGGTGTGTGAAATATCTGGTGTAGCATCACAAACTACAGAAAAATAAATCGCTTCTTTCCTTTCTAATAGTATGGCATCCAGTACATGTTTTCCACAAATATTTATAAATTCATTTTGTGTGGCCCAGGAGAGATAATGAGCTGGAAGTTTCTTTCCCTTTTCTTGACTGGCCTTGACTTTTTCTAAATGCTCGCGTAGTAAATTGTCATATCGTGACAGGATTTCCAACGTTCCAAGAAAATTGCCATTATGGATTTCTCCAATTCTTTGCGTTGTTCCCCTGAATGCCATGTTGCGTGAAGCCAAATGCAGCGTCACATCCAAGAGTCTTTCTAGAAGAGCCATAAACTTATCCACTTCCTTCGCTAAACTTCTTTGCATCTCGAAGTCAACACCATGACCGCCTATGGACTTTTGGAGTGTTCTCCAACTCCAGTAGTGCTTTCTGTGCTGTGCGGAATGTTCATGCTCCGGTAATTTCTTGTACAGTCGATGCCACCTGTGCTTTGATGGATCAAAACCGTCTTTTTGACAGAGGATGCTTCCTGTTTTACTCCTGGAGTCCGTAGAAAAGGCCATGCAAGTTACACAATACATTACCTGCTTGGTTGTGCTCCATCTTAGCCAATCCCGTAAATTCTTCTCCCTTCCATTTGAGGACTTGGCATATAGAAGAAAATCACTGAAACAACGGTTATCAACATCTGTAGGCAAAGACTGTGCCATCTTTTTTAATTCCTCTTCATTGAATAGTCCAGAAAGAACAATCTTCTCTCTTTCTTTTTTCTGGAGGACATCTGGCCACAGAGCTGGGTCTTTCCAATCAACTTCTCCTTGTAATGTCCTATAAGACTGAGTGTCCTCTTCTGGAGAAAAAAACACGGGTACAGATGTTTGTATTACTCTGCATGCAACAAGACGCTCCATCATTCGTATTTTTCAAAACTTCTATAGGAAGATCTTCATTCTCAATATAAGAAGTTGAAGTTGAGGAGGACGGCATTACCTCTCCTTCCATCTCTGTAAAAAGACTGGAAGGCAACATTTTGGGTGAAGGAGATTGTTCTTCTATCATGATAGGATTCTCCGGGGACATAGTGCAGGAACATGGTGTCTCTACAGCTTCTTCTTTCACTGCAAAAGTTGACATATTGCTAGAAGTAGCATTCTCTTCTTCCATAACTGACGAAATGCTTGCAGGCACAGCCACCTGGCTGGATGATGCCGTGTGCGCAAGTATTTGATGAGAAGCTTCTATGTGTAGTTCAGGTAATTCTTGGATTTCAACATCACCTCCATGGTTGGATTGTGGCTTCTTAAAGTAGTCCAGTATCACTTTTTTCTTTATCTTTTCCTCTTCTTCACGCTCTCTTTTTTTCTTGCGTTTTTGAAAGCCAGATTTATGGTGGTACATTTTTTTTGGTCTCAATAAGTTTTAACCAAGAGCAAAATATATGTATTTTTTCTAGAAAAGCAAGATTGGCGAAACACTGCTTACTACCTCTAATAGCCCCAAAACTTATAATGAGGAGTATTGATAGAAGACAATTGAAAAATGGGAACTTAATTTGCTATAGAGAAAATAAAATTGTTAAATGGTTCAAAAATCTTCACCAAGGAAGGAAAACCGTGTGAAATAACAATGAAACCGAGCTAGTAGAACGTCTGAACAAAATGAAATATATTAACTCACAAACCTGTACTAAAGTCCTGATAAATCACTGCTAAAAAAAAAAAAAAGAGTACAAGACAAATGTCAGTTCATACTACATATGTACACTACCAACAATATCAACTGTTATTTATACTAACCCACTACTATGACCAACCGGCCATCTAATGTGTTTGGTTGTGTCCAGAGAGGGTCAGGCATGTGGAATTTCAATGTGCCCAATCCCTTTGCATGCAAATAGATAAGCCGTTGCCAGGAGTCTGACAGCTCCTTTCTCATATATCCTTCTTGAAAACACATGCACACTTGGCTGAGCATGCATGTGTGTGGGGAAGTCTAGAGATACAGCTGTCGGCTGGACGATTGCTGTCTCAAGTGTAAGGCCAGCTTAAGTCTGCCGAATCCTACAGAGATGCCAGAGCTAAATGTTAAATAGTGCTGGCGCTGCTGTCATGGCTCCTCCATAAGTGGAATCCACGTACAGAGCGCTGCCGACACTCTTGCCGGAGATTCTATAAGAAGCCCCTGTCTAGGAGGCGACGTAACCACCACTGTAGCAGCCGCTACGGGGTCCACAGCATGAGGGGGCCCGTGCTGCCCGCTGTCACGTGCACCCCATGTCCAGTGGCCCCGCTAGCAGCCGCTATGGCTGCTACAGCGACGCCACATTCAATGGAATCTGCATCCAAAGGACACAGATACTATTGAACGCTATGGCAGAGCAGGGATGTATCTCCCCGCTCTGCCAATTACTACTCTACAGAATCCCAGGCAGAGTGCTAGTAGCGCTCTGCCCAGGACTCCGGCTCTGGAGTTGCCCCTGACATCACTGTCAATATATGGACAGTGATGCCAGAAGGAGAGAAGGAATCACAGGCAGCGTGCTAGTAGCGCTCTGCCCGGGACATCACTATCCATATATGGACAGTGATGTCAGGGGCTTCCCCAGAGACTGAGTTCCAGAGCAGAGCCTTTACTAGCGCTGTGCTTGAGACGCTAGCTCTGCTCCGGAGAGAACTATCCATATATGGACAGTGATGTCAGGAGCAGAGCAGTGTATTAAGCAGAGTGCTAGTAGCTTTTTGCCCGCTATTATGGCTCTGGGGTTGCCCCTGACATCACTGTATGTATATGGATAGTGACGTCATGGGCTCCTCCTGAAGCGGAATCCCCGGCCAGAGCGTCGGCACCCACTCCTAGAGGGATCCCCAAAGGCTGTGTGGCACTACCAGGTAGGGGTACCAGAGGGGGGCTGTGTGGCAATTTACTGCCACCGTGAGTTCCCCCGCAAATGGGCCCACTAAGTCTGTGTCGCCCAAGGGTCCACATAAACCTTGAGCAAGCCCTGGTGCTGAGATCACATATTGCCTAAGGGTTGAAATGCTAAAAATTTAAAAAAGGGGGCTTTGTTTAAGGTCGTTACAGCAATGATGTACTTTTGACAAAAGTAAATTTGTTATACAAGGGACAGCGAGATTATTGTAAGCTACAACTTTTGTTGGTTTTAGTCAAAAGATATTCAACTACATCTTAAAAATATATAGACTTTATTCCTTTATTCTGCAAATTTAATGAACATAATAATACTTAAAGGGGTTTCCCAGTCCCTAAAAATTGATGGCCTATCCTCAGGATAGGCCATCAATAGCTGATGGGTCGGGGTCCAACTACAGGGACCCCCGCCGATCAGCTGTTTTGAAGGGAGTGCAGCGCTGCTTGCCCTTATTTCTACTTGCTCACTGTGAATCGTCGACAGAGATGTAGCGCAATTCAGAGTATTGCAGCCTTCTCCCATTAACTTCAATGTGAGAAGGCTGCAATACTGTGAATCGCCGCTACAACCGGGTGACGTTTCACAAGTGAGCAAGTAGAAATGAAGGGGAAGCAGCGCTGCACTCCCTTCAAAACAGCTGATCGGTGGGGGTCTTGATAGTTGGACCCCGACCCATCAGCCATTAATGGCCTATCCGGAGGATCAGTGCACCTGTCACTGTATCATACTGCCCGCAGTTAGGGCAACATTAACAGACCGACCGGTTCAGATAAACAAAATAGCAGATACAGGATTTCTTTCGGTACAATCCTAAACCCCGTCTATGATCAAAAATAGATACATAAGAGCAGAGGAAAACAAGTTGTTAAAACAGGGGCATAACAATTGCAGTCAGAGGGGGTTGGGTCGACCTGGAATCTGCAAGCCCCACTTAAAACTGGATCCACGTATTTAACAAAGCGTTAGGACGGTGTATGCTGCGTCTCATATAATTTCCTTCTGCTGCCCGGCTGGATGTGGTAGTGGGCCTTGTGTAGCAGGCCATGAAGGCAAGAGGAGCGAGTAGTGGGGAGTACATTTTTTTTAATATTTTTATGTTGGTTCTGGGGTCCATGCTTAGAGGCTCTGTCACCACATTATAAGTGCCCTGTCTCCTACATAAGGAGATCGGCGCTATAATGTAGGTGACAGCAGTGCTTTTTATTAAAAAAACCGATCTATTTTATTAGCGATTTTAGATTTATGCTAATGAGTGTCTTAATGCCCAAGTGGGCGTGTTTTTACTTTAGACCAAGTGGGTGTTGTACTGGGGAGTGTATGACGCTGACCAATCAGTGGCCAATCAGCGTCATACACTCCTCTCCATTCATTTAGGCAGTTAATAGAGATCCTTTTAGATCTCTATGTGCTGTTTACCAAACCGAACAATGCCCCAAAATGTACCAATGGTCCCAGTGACTGATATAACAAACCAGAAAAAGAGAAATGGTCAAAGCGGGCTGTAGGGGGGGCAGTTTATTTCAATAAAGTGTTTTTTATATTTTTTTCAACTGTGTAACAGAACTAGTAATCGATGTGTCTGACTGACACCTCTCCATTACAATCGCTAGGGCTTGGTGTCAGTCAGTGATGTGCTATGTCCACTTTTGGCTGACACTAATCCCTCCAATTAACTCAGTAGCCAACGCACCAGGGCTACTGGGATGAGGCGAGAACCATCAGGAGCAGCCCAAACAACGTAATGGGCAGCCACAGGCTGGTGTTTTTAGGATGGGAGAGGACCAATAGCCATGGACCTTCCCATCCGGATAATCAGACTGCAGCTATTGATTTTCTCCATGTTTTTTATATATATCTATCTATATATATATATATATATATATATATATATATATATATATATATTTATATTTGTATTTATAGCATAGTGTAATGCTTTTCTTAAAAATATATAATTGATTAAACAAAATAACATGTGGGGTCCTCCTATTGCTCTATCCAGCCAAGAAAAACCAACAACCACAGTTTGAAATTCTCAGGATGGGAAGGTCCATGGCTATTGGTTCCCTCCCATCCTAAAAACACCAGCCTGTGGCCGTCCCAGGGGCCACCCAATAGTCCTCGGCTCTTCCCAGTAGCCCTGGTGCGTTGGGTACTGGGGAAAAGGGGTTGATGTCAGCCAAAAGTGGACTTAGCACACCTCTGGCTGACGCCAAACCCTAGCAATTGTAATGGAGAGGTGTCAGTCAGACACCTCAATTACTAGTTCTGTTATACAGTGGAAAAATGTATTCAAAATACTTTATTGAAATAAACTGTGCCCCCCCCCTACAGCCCGTTTTGATCATTTTATTGGTAAAAATTCGATCCTACGACGATCTTAAATAGTCCAAGATACTCAAACCTGTAAAAAAACACAGACAATAAAACATACAAGACCGTTACAAGCATACAATGTGATATACTTACATACAGAAGATGATTCATGCCAACCCTGGCGCTGTCAGTGAGGATGTTGCTGCAGACGGAACCCCTTTCAAGAAACCAGACGTGTCAGAAGAGATGGACACAGCGATTCCGAGAGCAGTGAAGGAGGTGGCGGAATGTCTCAGACTGGCAGGCAACGCTCTCCACATGCAAGTCTGAGGCAGTAGCAGCCATCTTGGATCCCGGACAACTGGGATCAGAACGAGGGAACGGAGCGGCCAGCAAGAAAGTGAGGCCAGCAGGTGGGTTAACAATAATTTTACAGTTTAATTTTTTATTTTTTTTTGTGTTCATAAGAACGAGGGTCCCAATCCCCCAGATCCTCCTCACTGCACCCCCACAGTGAGGGGGACATTGAATTGAGCGGCGGTCAAGCGTGCACACTTCCATTTCATTCAAAGTCTATGGGAATGATGGAAACAGCAGAGTACATGCTTGACCGCCGCTCCGTACCAGCTCCGCCTGCATGGGAGTGCAAGTTTTATTTTACTCAAAATGCCCAAAATGTTAGGCTGGGTTCACACCTGCGTTCAGCTTTCCGTTATTCTCCTTTGTCAGAGCAGAGCAACGGAAAAATAAGAAGCGCCTGTTCCGCTGCACAACAGACAACACCTTCCGCCAACGAAACCCACTTTAATTGACTTTAATGGGTTTTGTTGGATTTGCGTTGGGGTGTTGGTTGTTTTAACGAAAACAATAGTGCAGCATGCAGCACTACTGTATCCGTTATTCTCTGTCAGATCTGCAACGGAGCTTCCTACGCAGCTGTGAACAAAGCCTCAGGCTGGGTTCACACGAGCATGTTACGTCCGTAAAGGACGGAACGTATTTTGGCCGCAAGTTTCGGACCGAACACACTGCAGGGAGCCGGGCTCCTAGCATCATAGTTATGTACGACGCTAGGAGTCCCTGCCTCTCCGTGGAACTACTGTCCCTTACTGAAAACATGATTACAGTACGGGACAGTTGTCCTGCAGCGAGGCAGGGACTCCTAGCATCGTACATAAGTATGATGCTAGGAGCCCGGCTCCCTGCAGTGTGGTCGGTCCAGGACTTGCGGCTGAAATACGTTTCGACCTTTACGGACCGAACATGTTTGTGTGAATCCAGCCTCACACAAAAGTTTTGTATTTTTTTAAAGGGAATGTGTCGCTAGAATTTTTTTTTTTTTAGTTAAATAGTTAGTGTATTAAACATTGTTCTAATTTTTTTAATTTTTTCATGAGTCAGGAAATATTATAAATTAGATTCTAATGGAGCAATTCCCAAACTAGATGGAGCAATTCCCAAAATTGCAGCATTGGCATGTGGTAAAGCAACCACATTGCTTTATGCTGCAAAATTTGAGAAAACTCACTTGCTCTAGAGAGCTCTCAGAATCCCCCCTCCTTTATCCTGGCTAGTGGCAGGAGAAAGGAGGGGATTGAACGGTCAAACCTCCTACACTGTGTGTCGCCATTTTTTGAGCTAACACACAGTGTAGTAGGTTTACATACAGAAGTAATCACACACTAAAACACGTACATACACAGACCTAACTTACCTGCTCCTGCCGCCGCCGCTCCCTCCGGTCCGTCCGCTCTGTCTGCTCCCTCCGCTCCAAGTGCACAAGTCTGGAAGCCGCGATCGGAAGTAGTAATCTTACTGTCCGGCCGCGGCTTCCGGTCCACAAGAAAATGGTGCCGGATGTCGCTCGGCCGATGACCTTCAATTTGGACTGTGTGGGAGCGGCGCATGCGGCGTTCCCACACAGACGGCGTACAGCATAGTGGATGGAACGGGTCCCGTTCGCATTCACTATGGGGCTGTAAGTGCCGTATTTCATGTCTGTATGTGTCGTTAATCGACACATACAGAGATGGGAAAAAAAATGGCAGCCCTCATAGACAAGAAAAAGTGAAAAAATAAAAAAAAGTAAAATACAAGCACACAAATAAATGAAACATTTTTTAATAAAACACTAAAAGCAAATTGATATAAAAAATATTTTTTTTCGCGACACTTGTCCTTTAAGCTGGTTCACAAAAAAAATAATTACAAATTCTACTGGACCAACTGCCTATTTAGAGACAGGCAGCAGCTCCAGGAGCGACATCATAAGGGTAGGAACACACTAGGCGGATATGCCGAGTAAAACTACACATCCGCTCCAGTAGCCGCAGGGAATTCCGGCAGCAAAACCGCACCAAATAGTGGCGCAGGTTTGGTGAGGCATGTCCGCTGCGGGAATCCTGCAGGGAAAAAAAAGTTTAGACTTGCCCCGGCCGTAGTTTAGGTGACGCATCTCTCTCTTCTGAACGTAGCCCGGCCTCCTGGGACGACGCTGTAGACCATGTGACACATGTTGCGCGCTTGCGGTCGTTCGCGCATGGTCGCACGCGCGCTCGAGCGTGCGCAAGCAGGCGGTGTTTCGCGGCGGTGTTTGATGAGAGGGGGGCCCGCAGCTCACGGCGGTGTTTGACGAGAGGGGGGCCCGCAGCTCACGACATTGTTTTGGTGAAAAGAACAGGCCCCATTGCAGGGGCCTGTTTTTTTCTACCAAAGGCAAGTCGCGGCAGTTGCCGGGCCCCCCTTTCAATTAAGTTTGGCCGGGCCCCCTACAGTAGTACCCCTAATACCCCCCTGATGGCGGCCCTGCAGCTCTTTATCATGTAGCTGCATCTTTTTCAAGGGACCAAAGGTAATTGGACAATTATCTCAAAAGCTATTTAAAGGGCTGCATGAGCTATTCCCTTGTTAATCCATCACCAATTAAGCAGGTAAAAGGTCTGGAGTTGATTCCACGTGTAGTATTTGCATTTGGAAGCTGTTGCTGTGAACTCATAACATGAGGGCAAAGGAGCTCTCAATGCAAGTGAAACAGACCATTGTTAGGCTGAAAAAAATGAAGAAATCCATCAGAGAGAGAGCACAAATGTTAGGAGTGGCGAAATCAACAGTTTAGTATATTCTTGAAAAATAAGAGCGCACTGGTGATCTCGTGAACTCCAAAAGGCCTGGACGTCCACGGAAGACAACAGTGGTGGATGATCGCAGAATTCTTTCCATGGCAAAGAAAAACCCCTTCACAACATCTGCCCAAGTGAATAACACTCTACTGGAAGTAGGTGTATCAATATCTTAGTCTCCCATAAAGAGAAGACTTCATGAAAGCGGGTTCACCACAAGGTGCAAACATTAATCAGACTCAAAAATAGAAAGGCCAGATTAGACCTTGCCAAACAACATGTAAAGAAGCCGGCCCAGTTCTGGAACAGCATTCTTCGGAAAGATGAAACTAAGATCAGCCTTTACCAGAATGATGGGAGGAAGAAAGTATGGAGAGGCAGTGTAATGGCATGGTTATACATGGCTGCCAAAGGCACTGAGTCACTAGTGTTTATTGATGATGTGACTGAAGACAGAAGCAGCTGGATAAATTCTGAAGTGTTCAGGTATATACTTTCTGATCAGATTCAACCAAATGCAGCAAGGTTGATTGGACGTCACTTCACAGTACAGATGGACAATGACTCAAACACACTGCGAAAGCAACCCAGGAGTTTTTTTAAGGCAAAGAAGTGGAATATTTTGCAATGGCCAAGTAAAGCACCAGATCTGAACCTGATCGAGCTGCATTTCACTTGATTAAGGCAAAACTTAAGACAGCAAGACCCACAAACAAGCAACAACTGAAGACAGCTGCAGTAAAAGCCTGGCAAAGCATCACAAAGGAGGAAACCCAGCGTTTGGTGATGTCCATGGGTTCCAGACTTCAGGCAGTCTTTGCCTGAAAAGGATTGTCTACAAAGTATTAAAAAAAACATTTTATTTATGGTAATGTTAATTTGTCCAATTACTTTTGAGCCCCTGAAATGAGGAGGCTGTGTAGAAAAATGGTTGCAATTCCTAAACGTTGCACAGGATATTTTTGTTCAACCCTTTGAATTAAACCTGAAAGTCTACACTTCAATTGCACCTCAGTTGTTTCATTTCAAATCCAATGTGGTGGCATGCAGAGCCCAAATCATGAAGATTGTGTCACTGTCCAAATAATTCTGGACCTAACTATATATACCAAGAACATAGTATTAATAATAAGTTGCAAAAGCCATTTTTAGGGTCTTCAAACATGCTTGAGGGATGACATTTCTTGTACAATTCAGTTGAATTCCGCTTATTTCTGGTCGATTTTCGGGACGCAAACGGCCAAAAATTGGAATGACGTCGTTCTGTTATGACGAGGCGTTTTTTATGCGGCCTTTTTCAAAAAACGGCGCGTAAAAAGAAATGCATGTCATTTCTTGAGCCGTCTTTGAAGCCGTTTTTCATTGACTCTATAAAAAAATGGGAGTTTGCTTCAAAAACGGCTGAAAATCAGGAGCTGTTTTCCCTTGAAAACAGTCCCGTATTTTCAGACGTTTTTTGCTAAGCGTGTAAACATACCCTGAGGGTGGAAATAAAAAGCTAATTACAAAACTGCTCCAGAATTCTGACACAAGTAACGCCAAAATGGTAGCATACTCTACATGGCATGCAAAAAATTCAAAGTTTGCTCCTTGAATGTCTAAAAAAGTGCTTTTAATAAGATGTGTGGTAAGAGCTCCGCAATCGCTATTAATGTGATGTGTCATTTTGGCGCAAAATATAGAGGTGTAGGAAGATTCTCCCAGTCTAGTCTAGTTTTATTATGTCTAACTTTGTGACAGTATCACTAAATCTGCCAAATTATCTGTTAAACAGTACTTCTTATCTCTCTTAGGCTACATTTACACGAGCGTAATACAGGTGCTCCCATTCCTGTGGTTGACTAGAATGGGAGTTCAAAAAAAGTATTCTAATTACCATTCTGATAAACAGCGGAGGTCTGAATGTTGTGTCTGTAATACGGGCGCGAATAGCACCCATATTCCGCTCATTTAAAAAGCGGCCTTAGGCTGATCTTTGAAATACAGCCTGATTACATAGAAGCTGTATCTTGCGCTAAGAGCAGAATCCGTCAGGTCAGCAGGACTGACGACTTCGTTAAAACGGGCCCTGCGTGTCAGATCCACCTGTTATCAATCACATCCGTTCATAAAAAGTTAAATACAGTTAGAGAATCCATTCTTCCCCAAAAGCTATGAAAAAAGAAAAAAATTTGCATAACTGGTATTGCCACGTCCGTAAAAGTCAGAACTATTACAACATAACATTATTTTAACCGCACGGTTAATTCCGGAAAAAGAAAAAAGTAAATCACCAGAATCGCCGTTTTGTGGTCACCTCATCTCACACAAAAAAAAGGAATAAAAAGTTATCAAAAAGTCATATGTACCCCAATAAATGGTACCTATAAAAACTGCAGCTTTTTCTGCAAAAAACAAATCCTCACACCGCTCAATCGACAGAAAAATCAAAAGTTTCTCAGAATGTGGCGACACAAAATTAATTTTATTTTCAACACTTAGTTTTTACCTTTGTAATAGAAGTAAAACATACATAAAACTATATACATTTTGTATCATTGTAATCATATTGACCAGCAGCATAAAGTTAACGTGTTGTGTTTACTGCATGGTGAACGCCGTAAAAACGAAGCCCAAAAAACAATGGAGGAATGACTGTTTTGTTTTTTTCAATTTCATCCCACAAAGAAATGTTTTCCAGTTTCCCAGAACATTATATGGTACCATAAATGGTCCCGTGAAAAACAAGCCCTCATACAGCTAAGGCCTCATGCACACGACCGTAAAAACACCCGTTATTACGGGTCGTAATTACGACCCGTAATAACGGGCTCATAGACTTCTATTGGCCACGGGTACCTTCCCGTTTTCTTACGGGAAGGTGCCCGTGCCGTTGAAAAAGATAGAACATGTCCTATTTCAGGCCGTAATAACGGCACGGACAGCCCATAGAAGTCTATGGAGCTCCCGTAATGACGGTTGGCTACATGTGTGCACCCGTCATTACGGCAGCGTTGCTAGGCGACGTCAGTAAATAGTCACTGTCCAGGGTGCTAAAAGAGTTAACTGATCGGCAGTAACTCTTTCAGCACCCTGGACAGTGAATTCTGATCAGAATATAGAGCAACCTGTAAAAAAAAAAAAAAAAGACGTTCATACTTACCGAGAACTTCCTGCTTCTTCCTCCAGTCCTGTCTCCCGGCCGTTGCCTTGGTGACGCGTCCCTCTCGACATCCGGCCCGACATCCCTGGATGACGTTTCAGCCCATGTGACCGCTGTAGCCAATCACAGGCCAATCACATGCTGCAGCGGTCACATGGACTGCTGCGTCATCCAGGGATGTCGGGCTGGATGTCAAGAGGGACGCGTCACCAAGGCAACGGCCGGGTAAGTATGAATTTCTTTTACTTTTACCTCGGAAAGGGCTGCCCCTTCTCTCTATCCTGCACTGATAGAGAGAAGGGGCTGCCGATTAGTGCAGTGCAATTTTGCATCGAAAACGTGCCCGTAAATACGGGTGGAATACTGGACACCGGAACCGTATTTACGGGCACGGGTCCATAAATACTGGTGCAAAACGGGTCGAATACGTGTGACACCGGACCCGTATTTACGCCAGTATTTACGGGAGGGAAAAAATACGGTTGTGTGCATGAGGCCTTAGTCGATGGAAAGTTGGGGAGGAAAAAGCAAAAATGAAAAAGCAAAAAATGGCTGTGGAGGGAAAAGGTAAAAAAATTTATACTTTTTTAACAGAATGTGTTACAGATGCCTCTGATATGCCATCTGTCGCCTATAGTCTCCCATGTTATAAAAACATTTACGTTTGAATTGTATTAAATTAGTATCATGATGTATCGTAAAAGGTAATGCAATTCAAGAAAAGTTAATGGTGGACACCTCAATATTATGGACACGCTATGGTTTCCCTTTTAATACTTTTTACACAGTGTGTACCATAATCAAAAGAGAGAGGATGAATTAACATTTTGTCTGAAAGATATGTATTTGATAGTGTCTAGATATAATAAAATACAAGTCATAAAAGTCTTTTTTATACTCACTTTTCTTGTCTTTGTCTAGGACCTGAGTCCTAGCACCACTCAGTAACTATACACTACCGTTCAAAAGTTTGGGGTCACCCAGACAATTTTGTGTTTTCCATGAAAACTCATACTTATATTTATCAAATGAGTTGCAAAATGACTAGAAAATATAGTCAAGACATTGACAAGGTTAGAAATAATGATTTTTATTTGAAATAATAATTTTCTCCTTCAAACTTTGCTTTTGTCAAAGAATGCTCCATTTGCAGCAATTACAGCATTGCAGACCTTTGGCATTCTAGCTCTTAATTTGCTGAGGTAATCGGGAGAAATTTCACCCCATGCTTCCAGAAGCCCCTCCCACAAGTTGGATTGGCTTTATGGCCACTTCTTGCGTACCATACGGTCAAGCTGTTCCCACAACAGCTCTATGGGGTTGAGATCTGGTGACTGCGCTGGCCACTCCATTACAGATAGAATACCAGCTGCCTGCTTCTTCCCTAAATAGTTCTTGCATAATTCTTGCATAATTTGGAGGTGTGCTTTGGGTCATTGTCCTGTTGTAGGATGAAATCGGCTCCAATCAAGCGCTGTCCACAGGGTATGGCATGGCGTTGCAAAATGGAGTGATAGCCTTCCTTATTCAAAATCCCTTTTACCTTGTACAAATCTCCCACTTTACCAGCACCAAAGCAACCCCAGACCATCACATTACCTCCACCATGCTTGACAGATAGCGTCAGGCACTCTTCCAGCACCTTTTCAGTTGTTCTGCGTCTCACAAATGTTCTTCTGTGTGATCCAAACACCTCAAACTTCGATTCGTCTGTCCATAACACTTTTTTCCAATCTTCCTCTGTCCAATGTCTATGTGCTTTTGCCCATATTTATCTTTTTCTTTTATTAGCCAGTCTCAGATATGGCTTTTTCTTTGCCACTCTGCCCTGAAGGCCAGCATCCCGGAGTCGCCTCTTCACTGTAGACGTTGACACTGGAGTTTTGCGGGTACTATTTAATGAAGTTGCCAGTTGAGGACCTGTGAGGCGTCTATTTCTCAAACTAGAGACTCTAATGTACTTGTCTTGTTGCTCAGTTGTGCAGCGGGTCCTCCCACTTCTCTTTTTACTCTGGTTAGAGCCTGTTTGTGCTGTCCTCTGAAGGGAGTAGTACACACCGTTGTAGGAAGTTTTCAGTTTCTTGTCAATTTCTCACATGGAATAGCCTTTATTTCTAAGAACAAGAATAGACTGTCGAGTTTCACATGAAAGCTCTCTTTTTCTAGCCATTTGGAGAGTTTAATCGAACCCACAAATGTAATGCTCCAGATTCTCAACTAGCTCAAAGGAAGGTCAGTTTTATAGCTCCTCTAAACAGCAAAACTGTTTACAGCGGTGCTAACATAATTGCACAAGGGTTTTCAAGTGTTTTCTAATCATCCATTAGCCTTCTAACACAGTTAGCAAACACAATGTACCATTAGAACACTGGAGTGATGGTTGCTGGAAATGGGCCTCTATACACCTATGTAGATATTGCATTAAAAACCAGACGTTTGCAGCTAGAATAGTCATTTACCACATTAACAATGTATAGTGTGTATTTCTGATTAATTTAATGTTATCTTCATTGAAAAAAAACTGTGCTTTTCTTTCAAAAATAAGGACATTTCTAAGTGACCCTAAACTTTTGAACGGTAGTGTATGTGTGTGTATATATATATATATATATATATACGAAACAGAAGCAATGAAACAAAGCTTTAACAATGCTACTTTTAATCGTTTTGCCTTTTCTATATGCCATCATAGGTCTTTCCTGAAATTCACTAATCTCTGGGAAGGATCTACTCAACACCCTCCAATCCTTCCTCAGGATGTCACCGATTAGTGAGCTAAGAGGAGAGAACGTAGAAACAAAAGGCAAACTCACCACCCTCCTTACTCCGATCAATTGGCCAATTGGTGGAGATAAATTAATTTCTGATCTATTCTCTAAAAACGATTAAAAGTAGCATTGTTAAAGCGGATATTGGGTCCCATCGAAAGAGACAGACTTTTCTGGCACCTCCTAAAAATGGTTGTTACCCCGCCTTGGTTGCAATATTTTATTAAAGGTAGCTCTTTTAAGCATCCCCAAACTGACAGAGTTATAAATATTAGAGGCTTTTTTACATGTCAACCATCTTTTGTGATTTATCTCCTGAGCTGCCCCTGTGGTCTACACTATGTTGGTGAGATCACAACCGAATTGCGTCTCCGGTTGAGAAATCACAAATCAAATATCAAAACTAAGAGACAAGATTTGCCTGTGTCAAGACATTTTGTTGAAAAAAATCACAACTTGTCACAATTGAGATTCAGAATCATCGATTCTGTGCCTCAGTTGAGACGTGGTGGTGACAGAGGTCTGGCTCTTAAAAGGAAAGAGCTGGAGTGGATCTATAGGTTAGATACTATGTCTCCCAATGGGCTGAACATAGAGTATCCCTGTGGCCCCCATATCTAACATAGTGGGGGGTAACTTGCCCGGGACTCTGGGGGTTTTCTGTACGGTTTTCACTCTCTATGGTGTAGTTTGTGTCATATGCATTCTTTAGAAAAAATCTCTTAGGAGTCCGATTTTGACTCCATTTATATATGCATTTTTTATTCTTCTTAAATTTATTCTTATTTTTGAATTGTGTTTTGTTTATATTTATAAACACTGGTTAATTTTTTCTTTTTTAGAAATATGATACTGTGTTGTACACTGAAGGATGTTGGAAGGTAGCAGAGGCCGATGTAGTGGGATCATCAATTCATATTCCGAATTTTTTCTATCATTCTGTCAGTGTAATGTCCTGCATAGACCTTTGTGATGTTATGTATCAAATCATTAGGTTGTACTGCAATTTTGAACTGGAGCTTAGGTTTTATCTAAAGATTTTTTTGTAAAATCTCTTTCTTTATTTCCTTAACTTTATATTATTACAATAATTGTTTGTCACATTACCAATAAACATGCAATTTACACATGTGGAACCAATGGTTTTTTCCATCGTGACATGGTTTGTCCGATATATCTTACATCCCTGGTTGGGATGATTATTATTTTTCCAAGTGAGGTTCCTTTAAATGTGTTCATGGTGACTATTGTCACATTACATGCTAATGGATTGTGGGTATTCCCAGACTCCGCGATTGCAGTTTCAATGTGGCTAGCATAGATGATCCGAATGCTCATTATGAGCGCTGCGTTACATTATCTATTTTTTTTTTGATGATGTATTGCAGTGCTCATTCTATTATATGGACGATGCTCTAATTGCAGGCACTTCATATTTTATTAATTTTTTCATCTACCTTGTGGCTTTGTTGATGCTGTCACTTGCGTGTCAGGACTGGAACGCAAGTTCCGTGTCCGCGCATGCCCAGTGACAACTGCTCTGCTCGATGCGTTCCACCGCATTGAATATCCGGTTCGGACGCCATCTTGGAGCATGCGCAGTTGATGCGCGCCTACTCCACACGCTGGCTATGCGGACATTGCAGACTGACTTCTTACTGTAAGTGTATTGATTTACACCTGGATATAATTGGCCCCTGCCTCCTTCCTTATCAGTTTAATTACCCCTATTTGTCACTATTTATGTCGTTTATATGGAATCTATATATAAATATAACACTGTCCATGACTGGTCTTTTAAATGCAAAGAGATGCACTTTTGCACTAATATTTATAATGTTGTTGGATATTGTTTTCACATATGTAATGGGCTTTGTACATTTAATAACTTGATTGTTAGCTGATGTAAGTTCCCTCTATTTAATTTGACACCATTGTGAGTTTGTCATAGCTTGAGAAAGGTTCCTATTGAACCGAAACGTTGCTGTGTTTTGAGGTGAATAAATCCACCCTGTTTTTCATCTGTCTTGGAGTCCTGGTGCCGTTACTACGTTCTATGCTGTTTTCTATATATATATATATATATATATATACAAACATATACACACACACACACACACACACACACACATATATACACACACACATATACAGTGAAGGAAAAAAGTATTTGATCCCTTGCTGATTTTGTAAGTATTGCCCACTGTCAAAGACATGAACAGTCTAGAATTTTTAGGCTAGGTTAATTTTACCAGTGAGAGATAGATTATATATAAAAAAAAAACAAAAACTGAAAATCACATTGTCAAAATTATATATATTTATTTGCATTGTGCACAGAGAAATAAGTATTTGATCCCTTTGGCAAACAAGACTTAATACTTGGTGGCAAAACCCTTGTTGGCAAGCACAGCAGTCAGACGTTTTTTGTAGTTGATGATGAGGTTTGCACACATGTTAGATGGAATTTTGGCCCACTCCTCTTTGCAGATCATCTGTAAATCATTAAGATTTTGAGGCTGTCGCTTGGCAACTCGGATCTTCAGCTCCCTCCATAAGTTTTCGATGGGATTAAGGTCTGGAGACTGGCTAGGCCACTCCATGACCTTAATGTGCTTCTTTTTGAGCCACTCCTTTGTTGCCTTGGCTGTATGTTTCGGGTCATTGTCGTGCCGGAAGACCCAGCCACAAGCCATTTTTAATGTCCTGGTGGAGGGAAGGAGGTTGTCACTCAGGATTTGACGGTACATGCCTCCATCGATTCTTCCATTGATGCGGTGAAGTAGTCCTGTGCCCTTAGCAGAGAAACAGCCCCAAAACATAATGTTTCAACCTCCATGCTTGACAGTGGGGAAGATGTTCTTTGGGTCATAGGCAGCATTTCTCTTCCTCCAAACACGGCGAGTAGAGTTAATGCCAAAGAGCTCAATTTTAGTCTCATCTGATCACAGCACCTTCTCCCAATCACTCTCAGAATCATCCAGATGTTCATTTGCAAACTTCAGACTGTGCCTTCTTGAGCAGGGGGACCTTGCGGGCACTGCAGGATTTTAATCCATTACGGCGTAATGTGTTACCAATGGTTTTCTTGGTGACTGTGGTCCCAGCTGCCTTGAGATCATTAACAAATTCCCCCCATGTAGTTTTCGGCTGAGCTCTCACCTTCCTCAGGATCAAGGATACCCCACGAGGTGAGATTTTGCATGGAGCCCCAGATCGATGTCGATTGACAGTCATTTTGTATGTCTTCCATTTTCTTACTATTGCACCAACAGTTGTCTCCTTCTCACCCAGCGTCTTACTTATGGTTTTGCAGCCCATTCCAGGCTTGTGCAGGTCTATGGTCTTGTCCCTGACATCCTTAGAAAGCTCTTTGGTCTTGCCCATGTTGTAGAGGTTAGAGTCAGACTGATTAATTGAGTCTGTGGACAGGAGTCTTTTATACAGGTGACTATTTAAGACAGCTGTCTTTAATGCAGGCACCAAGTTGATTTGGAGCGTGTAACTGGTCTGGAGGAGGCTGAACTCTTAATGGTTGGTAGGGGATCAAATACTTATTTCTCTGTGCACAATTCAAATAAATATATATAATTTTGACAATGTGATTTCCTTTTTTTTTTTTATATATATAATCTATCTCTCACTGGTAAAATTAACCTAGCCTAAAAATTCTAGACTGTTCATGTCTTTGACAGTGGGCAAACTTACAAAATCAGCAAGGGATCAAATACTTATTTCCTTCACTGTATATACACACACACATATACACACACACACACCCACATATATATATATATACACACACACACACACACACACACACACGATAAAGGTGTGCCACCATTGGCCCAAAAACAATCAGGTCGTGAATATAAGCATATAATCTTTTATACTTGGATTCACTTGCCTTGATAATATTTCACACATTGGCAAATTTATCTAAACTTGACATTTTATCTGCTTACATACACCGAACAGCTGATGTTTTTCAAACTGTCTACTGCATTTAATATTTGAACATTATATACAGTTGTGCATGTCTAACATGCAGTACTTTGAGTGGACGGTTGATTTCTCCTCACGACTGGTGGCCGGGCCGGCATCTAATGCGATTGCGCCGATATTCGCGTTCATGATAGAAATTATATCCTCTCCTAAGGATGGAGAGGATATCACTGCGCAAGCGCGGTCACCGCTAAAGGTAAATAGTGGTGGTCGGATCCCTAGACAACGAGCTACAAACAAAGAGGGACTGACAGCGACTTGAAGAAAGAATATCCAGAAATCGACATCTGGGATAAAGAAAGGTAATTACAAAAATGTATATATTTAGAAGCGTGAGCTTAATAGCTAGATTTTTGTAGATGGGAATAACCCTTTAACTCCTGAGCCCTGTCAATCATCCAGGCAAAAGATTAGGCCCACATGTAGGGTGTTTCTAAAACCTGGAAACACAGCATAATAATTAGAGAGTTGTCTTTTCATGGTGGCAGAAGCTGGACACCACATATAGGCATATACAGTATCTATGGAAAAATTGCCATTTTCAAACATCGAGTGTAAACTAATTTCTGAAAAACACATGTGGGGTTAACATTCTCACTACAACCCTAGGTGAAAATCTGGAGGGATGTAGTTTCCAAAATGTCACTTCTGGGGGGGTTTCCAATGTTTTGGTCCCACAGGGGCTTTGCAATTACAACATAGCGTCCAAAATCCAAATGGCATTCACTGCCCATTCTAATAAAAACTATGAAACACCTGTGGAAACAAAATGCTCACTACACCCCTAGATTAATTCCTCTATGGGTGTAGTTTCCTAAATGGAGTAACTTTTGGGGAGTTTCCACTATACTGGTAGCCTCAGGGGGGTTTCAAATGCGACATGGTGCTGAGAAACCAATCTAGCAAAATCTGTGCGCCTTCCCGTCTAAGCCCTGCCATGTGCCCAAATAGCAGTTTATGACCACAAATAGGGTATTTACATACTCTGAAGAAGTTGCTTTACAAATGTTGGGGGGCTTTATCTTCTTTATTCCTTGTGAAAATAGATTTATTTATTTTTTAGCTAAAACGACATATGAGGGTATGTTCCTTGTTGCCTGGATTACCCTGAGCCTGGTCACTACATTCAGTGAGCCGGGCACAGGGAGCTTCCTCGTAGGCTGTGTGACAGCACAGCTGATCGTGCTGTTTGTGACTGTATGCAGACAGCGTGTTTCACTGCCTGCTTCGTCACACTGTGCCCGGTCACTGCATTCAGTGAACCGGGTATGGAATAACTATATGGTCTACCTGATCCCTCAATTGTTATTGTAAGCTTCCCTATCTAACAGCCAGGCTCGTCCTGACGCGCGTTTCGCCGAATGACTTTCGGCTTCTTCTGGGGGCGTGAGCACCGTCATTTCGGTGCCTCTTATTGGCCCTTGTCTGATTGACATGATTTTTGGCCAATCACAAATGATCTTATTGGTCCGGGGATGATGGATGTCTCCCTTGACCAACAGCGGATTACCAAGTATTTACTTCATTTATTTTGCTTTCTTTTGTAAGGGGATAGTAAATATATCCCTTGATCACTAACAGTTCACAGATAATGTATACTTTTTTACTAGATCTCATTTGTTTAATTTTGAGTTGGTTCTGTTATTACCCAAGTTACCAAACCACAGTATTTGACATTTTGTTGTGCAACAGCGCAACATTGTATTAAAAACCCAGTTTTATAGGAGGAAAGTAGGCAGTCAGGGAGTTAAATCTTATTGTTAACGATATTATAGTATGTTTTAATTTTTACTCATTTTAATTAGTTAATATTTCACTATATTTTTATAATGCTTCAATAGGTCCGTATTTTATGTATAGAATCATTATGGTTATCAACATTTAATTATTATTTTTATATATGTTTATAATTTTATTTTAACTATTACCTTTGTAACTCTTCTCTTTTAAATTTTTGGGAGTGTATTAGCTTAACCCCTTAATGACCAGGCCATTTTGCGCGTTAATGACCAAGGATTATTTTTAGTTTTTTCACGGTCGCATTCCAAGAGTCGTAACTTCTTTTTTATTCCGTCGACATAGCCGTATAAGGGCTTGTTTTTTGCAGGACGAGTTGTATTTTGTAATTGCACCATTTTTAGATGCTTATAATATATCGATTAACTTTTATTAACTTTATTTTAGGAGAGAATGGAAAATAAGCAGCTGTTCCAGCATTGATTTTCACGTTATAAATTTACGCCGTTTACTATGCAGCATAAATAACATGTTAACTTTATGCTATGGGTCGGCACGATTACGGGGATACCAAATATGTAAAGGTTTTATATGTTTTCCTACGTTTGCACAATAAAAAGCCTTTTAGAAATAAATTACTTGTTTTTGCATCACCGCATTCCAAAAGGCGTAATTTTTTTATTTTTCCGTCGATGTGGCCGTATGTGGGCTTGATTTTTGCGGGCCAATGCGTAGTTTTCATTAGTACTATTTTGGGGTAAATAGGACTTATAGATTAACTTTTATTTTATTTTTTTATGGGGGGAATGGGAGAAAAGAGAGAATTTTGCCGTTGTTTTTTGCGTTTTTTTGGACGTCGTTCATCCGGCGGTTTAATTAATGTGTTCATTTTATTGGTCAAGTCGTTATGATCGCGGGGATACCATATATGTGTATGTGTTATTTGTTTTGACACTTTTACTAAATAAAACCACTTTATGGGCAAAAAAAGTTGTTTTATTTGATTTTGACTGTCATTTTTTATTTTTTTTTCACAAACTTTATTTAACTGATTGACATTTTTTTTTTAAGTCCCACCAGGGGACTTCACTATGGGATCTGTTGATCGCATATATAATGCTTTGGTATACTTAGTATACCAAAGCATTATTGCCTGTCAGTGTAAAACTGACAGGCAACCTGTTAGGTCATGCCTCCGGCATCGCCTAACAGGCATTTGCTGAAGACAGACCTGGAGGTCTTTGTTAGGCCCCCGGCTATCATGGAAACCAGACGGCGACCCGCGATTTCTTTGCGGGGGCGCCGATCGGGTGACAGAGGGAGCTCCCTCCCTCTGTCAAACACATTAGATGCCGCTGTCACTATTGACAGCGGCATTTAATGGGTTAAACTGCCGGAATCGGAGCGCACTTCGATTCCGGCAGTTGCAGCAGGAGCCAGGCTGTGTATAACAGCCGTGCTCCTGCCGCTGATACATTGACAGTACCCGCGCGATCACAGGACGGATATATCCGTCCTCCTGCGCGAACTAGCAGCTGCTGAGGACGGATATGAAACTTTTCCAAACATTTGTGTTTATGTTTTACAAAAAGTACTTGTAAATTTAATGTCTCATTCATACCCTTTGGGTTCATAGAGTCCATTCTAAAAATCAAATTACTCTCAGTTCTGAGAATATTGTCCAAATCTCCTCCCCGTATACCGAGACGGACCTGACATATGGCCCATCCTGTTAGATCTTTCAATTTTGATTCATGATATCTTTTCAAATGTTTCGCTACCGGAGAAGGTTGGAACGGTTTGCCTGTATGTTTACAATCCAGTTCTTGTTTATCACTGTTCTTAATATTATTCATGTGCTCACATATTCTCACCTTTAGTTCCCTTCTGCTTTTACCTACATAGTATAGGCCACACGTGCATTGAAGAACATAAATCACTCCTGCTGTACTGCAGTTTATATGTTCTTTGATGCGGTACAGTTTCTGTGACCCATCCAAAAAGCTTTTTTGTTTGACAAGTATCTTACAGGCTGTGCATAGGCCACATGGGAAAAATCCTTGGTATTTTTATTTTTTTTTCTCTTTCACCCCTATGGAAATGACTTCTAACAATTTCATTTCCTATCGTTATCCCCTTCTTGTAACTTGATGATACCGTATCACTTAAGTGGGTTTTAAAGTCTTAATCTAACAAAATAATTCCCCAGTGACGATTCATGATTTTATTCATCTCACTCCATTGATTGTGATACCTAGTAAGAAACCTAATTTTGTTGTCCTGCTTTTTATCTTTTTTACGATTAGTAATTTTGAACGGTCAGTTCGCAGAGCGTGGTTATACGCTATTTTGATCTTTCTCCTTGAGTAATTTCTTGCATATAATCGTTGTTTTAATTCTTTGGCTCTCATCTTAAACTTCTCGAAGGTGGAACAGTAAATGCAAGAATTCTCCTTTTGGTATACCATTAATCGTCCTCTGCAGGTGAGCACTCTCAGTGTCCAAAACACTGTTGGTTGCAGTGGCTTTTCTATAGAGGTCTGTTTCAATCTCCCTTTTATTATTGATTCCTATGCTAATATCAGGAAGGGGATTTCTATTTTACTATAATTCATAGTCTGTTTTAGATTGATGTCATTAGCATTCAGTTCATCCACAAAATGCAACAGATTATCTTCTGTACCTTTCCAGATAAACACGATGTCATCTATAAAGAGTTTCCACATGACCAGATTATCCATATATTTATCCATATGTTCTCCAAATACACAAACTTCTTCCCACCAACCTAGAAACAGGTTGGCAAAAGTGGGTGCACAGGCTGCCCCCATATCAATTCCTTGTACCTGGAGGAAGAAGCGATCATCAAAGACAAAATAGTTCCGAGATAGAATAAATTTTAAAGCAGTTTTAACAAATTCCCTTCTCACAGGGTTGTAGTCAACATGTCTCGAAAGAAAATCTACAACCTCAATGCCCAGATCATGTTTTATACAAGGGTATAGGCTTTCAACAAGACAGGTGACAAGGAACTCATCTTCTCCCAAAGTCACCCCCTCTAACTTCTTGAGAATTTGCATTGTATCCCTTGTGTGGGATGGTAACCCATATACATATTCTCTCAATTCATGATCTAGCCATTGGCTGCATTTTTTCGTCAGGCATCCAAGGCCCGACACGATGGGTCTACCAGAGGGCTGGGACACACTCTTATGAATTTTTGGTAACATATAGAATGTGGGCATCCTTGGGTGACTGACAGAAATTCCTTCTCATTCTTCGTGATCCTCCAGGCCTCCACTGATCAGCTTCTCATATTCCTTGAACTGAGAGGTGGGGTCACTCCAGAGTGGTTTATAGTATGATTTGTTGTGCAGTTGTTTTCTCGCCTCTTGGATATACATATCCTTTGGCCAGACAACTGCATTACCACCTTTGTCTGATTTCTTAAAGACCACGTCAATCAGCTTTTTTAATTCTTTTATAGCAATATTTTCTTCAGAGCTGATGTTTTCTTTCAGATTTAAATTGGGCAGTTTGAGTATGTCCCTCGTGACACTCTCAACAAAAATTTGTACCTGTGGACACAGATCAAGAGGAGGCATATTTTTTGATTTGGGCTTTAATTTTGAGGATTTGCTTGTTATTATTCTATCTTGATCATCTTCTATTATTCCCGGATCTCTCAACTTTAGTTCCCTTCTGCTTTTACCTACATAGTATAGGCCACACGTGCATTGAAGAACATAAATCACTCCTGCTGTACTGCAGTTTATATGTTCTTTGATGCGGTACAGTTTCTGTGACCCATCCAAAAAGCTTTTTTGTTTGACAAGTATCTTACAGGCTGTGCATAGGCCACATGGGAAAAATCCTTGGTATTTTTTATTTTTTTTTCTCTTTCACCCCTATGGAAATGACTTCTAACAATTTCATTTCCTATCGTTATCCCCTTCTTGTAACTTGATGATACCGTATCACTTAAGTGGGTTTTAAAGTCTTAATCTAACAAAATAATTCCCCAGTGACGATTCATGATTTTATTCATCTCACTCCATTGATTGTGATACCTAGTAAGAAACCTAATTTTGTTGTCCTGCTTTTTATCTTTTTTACGATTAGTAATTTTGAACGGTCAGTTCGCAGAGCGTGGTTATACGCTATTTTGATCTTTCTCCTTGAGTAATTTCTTGCATATAATCGTTGTTTTAATTCTTTGGCTCTCATCTTAAACTTCTCGGAGGTGGAACAGTAAATGCAAGAATTCTCCTTTTGGTATACCAGTAATCGTCATCTGCAGGTGAGCACTCTCAGCGTCCAAAACACTGTTGCAGTGGCTTTTCTATAGAGGTCTGTTTCAATCTCCCTTTTATTATTGATTCCTATGCTAATATCAGGAAGGGGATTTCTGTTTTACTATAATTCATAGTCTGTTTTAGATTGATGTCATTAGCATTCAGTTCATCCACAAAATGCAACAGATTATCTTCTGTACCTTTCCAGATAAACACGATGTCATCTATAAAGAGTTTCCACATGACCAGATTATCCATATATTTATCCATATGTTCTCCAAATACACAAACTTCTTCCCACCAACCTAGAAACAGGTTGGCAAAAGTGGGTGCACAGGCTGCCCCCATAGCAATTCCTTGTACCTGGAGGAAGAAGCGATCATCAAAGACAAAATAGTTCCGAGATAGAATAAATTTTAAAGCAGTTTTAACAAATTCCCTTCTCACAGGGTTGTAGTCAACATGTCTCGAAAGAAAATCTACAGCCTCAATGCCCAGATCATGTTTTATACAAGGGTATAGGCTTTCAACAAGACAGGTGACAAGGAACTCATCTTCTCCCAAAGTCACCCCCTCTAACTTCTTGAGAATTTGCATTGTATCCCTTGTGTGGGATGGTAACCCATATACATATTCTCTCAATTCATGATCTAGCCATTGGCTGCATTTTTTCGTCAGGCATCCAAGGCCCGACACGATGGGTCTACCAGGGGGCTGGGACACACTCTTATGAATTTTTGGTAACATATAGAATGTGGGCATCCTTGGGTGACTGACAGAAATTCCTTCTCATTCTTCGTGATCCTCCAGGCCTCCACTGATCAGCTTCTCATATTCCTTGAACTGAGAGGTGGGGTCACTCCAGAGTGGTTTATAGTATGATTTGTTGTGCAGTTGTTTTCTCGCCTCTTGGATATACATATCCTTTGGCCAGACAACTGCATTACCACCTTTGTCTGATTTCTTAAAGACCACGTCAATCAGCTTTTTTAATTCTTTTATAGCAATATTTTCTTCAGAGCTGATGTTTTCTTTCAGATTTAAATTGGGCAGTTTGAGTATGTCCCTCGTGACACTCTCAACAAAAATTTGTACCTGTGGACACAGATCAAGAGGAGGCATATTTTTTGATTTGGGCTTTAATTTTGAGGATTTGCTTGTTATTATTCTATCTTGATCATCTTCTATTATTCCCGGATCTCTCAACTCATGATCACCATTATTTTCTTTCAGTAAATCTTCGAATACTTTCAAAACATCCAATTCTTCTAACGAGAAATTGGATGATGGCAGGTAGATCATATTTTACACTTTGTCTTTGACTAAACATTCTTTTGAAAATTAATTTTCTCCCAAAAAGATGGAGATCTTTAATGAGCTAGAATTTATTGAGCCTTGTAGTCAGACAAAAGTTGAAACCACGCTTCAAAACTGAAGTTTGTGCTCCGGTTAAAGTATGTTTGGACAGGTTAATAACTTGCATACAATTTAATGTCTCAATTACACTTAATTCAGACTGCCTCTCCCTCTGTGATGTTTCCTCCTTCTGTAGTTGCTCCGGTATCCCCATCTTAAACGATCCGTTAAAAAAGACGGCGGTTGGAACTGGGCATTATTAACAAAAAGGGGTCCACCTTCCTGATTCGAAGAGTTCCTAGTCTTTTGGGTCTCCTGATCTGTTTCTCCTCCCGATCTGTTTCTCCTCCCGATGAGTCTGTGACATCTGACTCACTTACATCTACACTTCTTGTTCTCACTTTAGTTGTATTGATTTGATTGCCTCGTGTTGATTTTTGTCCCCAATTGTATAAAGGTCCTTGTTTGTAATCTTTCTGATCTCGCGTATATTTGCCTTTCTTTTTATCTTTTATTTTATTCTCAATTTTATCAATCTGTACCAGCGTTTTCTGAAATTTAGTATCAAACTCTGAGTTGGTCTTATATTCCTCTAATGTGGTCACTGTTTTTGCTATG
Source organism: Rhinoderma darwinii (assembly GCF_050947455.1). Classification (NCBI taxonomy): domain Eukaryota; kingdom Metazoa; phylum Chordata; class Amphibia; order Anura; family Rhinodermatidae; genus Rhinoderma; species Rhinoderma darwinii. Next base: position 252,824 of record NW_027461671.1, read on the forward strand.
TCTTGTTCAATGTTATACAAGATAAAGTCCTCATCCTCAATAAGAATGTGCATCAATACCTTGGAGCACTCTGTCAGGCTATTTTCCCACTTTTTCTTCAAACCAGGTTTAGTCAATGCGTAGGTGGGAAAAAGGGGAATCCTCAAACCTCTTGAAATTAGATTTTGCACTAAATATTGTTCAAGTGTAACCTTTGTCCACCACGCGTGTTTTTTTTACTGTCAAATCTTTAAATTGTCTCAATAGTGTTGTCATGTCAATTCTAGGATCCACATTAGCTGTTTCCAGTGGCGTAACTACCGCCGTAGCAGCAGTAGCGGCTGCTACGGGGCCCGCGGCATGAGGGGGCCCGTGTCGCCCGCCGGCACGGGCCCCCACCATGGTTGGAGGCTCCGCTAGCAGCCGCTATGGCTGCTACAGCGGGACGCCACTGAACACTATGACAGAGCAGGGAGGTATCTCCCCGCTCTGCCATTAACTGGTTCCCGACCGCTGGCTGTATTTTTACGGCCAGCGGTCAGGGTCCTTAAAACCCGAGCCATATACTTTCTACGGCTCGGGTTTTAACTTAGCTGAATGTCGGGTCTCCGGCTGTCAGTGACTGCCGGGGACCCTGAGGAGAGGATAGAAGCAGCTTTCGCTGCTTCTGTTTTCTCCGATCACTTGTACACAGCGCTCAATGCGCGCTGTGTACAGAAATAGAGACAGCAGCAGCAGCGCTGTCTCTATTCCTCCCGGTGATCATGTGACTGGTCACATGATCGCCGGGTGCCATTAGTGGCAGACTGCTGCTGGGTCTTACTAGACCCAGCACAGCCCTATTAGTGACAATCGTCACTATGAGAGTGCTGATTTCCCCTGTAACTGGGGCTGCTGTGCAGCTCCAGTTACAGTGGAAAAACATGGTGTAAAAGAAAGAAAAAAATATATATAAAGTTCCCCAAAGGTCTTCTTTGACCTTTGAGGGACAGACCATAGTAATAAAAAAATAATAAAGTAAAGTGCACAAAAAATTTAAATAATAAATACACATAAAATACCCACCCCAAAAAAAAAACGTTCCCCCCCGCCAATCATTGTTGTAACGCTAGCGCTGACCCAATTACCCTAATATAGACATGTAATATATAAAAATTTATGGTAGACAATGACGATCACAAATAAAAGGTCTATTTTAGGGTAAAACTATGTTATTACCCAAAAAAAAATTGCTGAAATGTAAAAAAGCTTATTTTTTTACTACTATTTTCAAACTTTATGCATAAAAATTCTAAAATAGCAAAAAAGGTGTGTATAAAAACGATAAAAAATTAAACCTGCATTGTCTACGGAAAAAACGTTGCAAAAATCACATCGTTAGCCCAACAAATAGAAAAGTTATAGCCATTTAACTAACACGTGCTAAAAATGGCTAAACGGTGTCTGGTCCTGAAGGCGCAAAATAGAGCAAAAGACATGTATCCCCTATCCACAGGATATCCACAGGACAGGGGATACATGTGTGATCGCTGGCACTGATAGGGAGAACGGTGGACTGAAAGTCCCCTGAAGTTCTCCATCACAAACCTCAGACTTCCGGGGTCTGTGTCGGCAGCTCCGTAGAAATGAATGGCGCGCCGGTCGTGCTTGTGCCCATGCATGACCAGCGCTCCTTTCATTTTTATTGAGCTGCGCAGACGCCGGAAGTCAGAGGTTAGAACTAGGAAAAGGAGGGTTGGATCCAGCACGAAAAATAAGATAAAATGGAAAGGAGTTTCCAAGTTTAATGGGCCAATATTTTGGCTGGTTAAAAAATCAGGATCTGGGTACACAGCGTGACATCCTGGTAGTGTAAGGAAAAATTGTGATGATAGTTGAAAGCCTACGCGTTTCAGACGCTGCGAGCGTCCTTAATCATGGCTGAAGCTGACTGACTGAAGTGAGGAGACTGCCATATATACTTCCGTTTACATGTGTTGGTGGTTGGCCCTAATTATATTCCCGTGTGTTTAGTCCGTAGCAATATCGGTATATAGCCGTGTTATTAAATGTTGGTGCATTAACAATAAAATTGAAATAGGAAGAAGTTCAGATATTAAGAAAAGGTCGGATGTTTAAGAATGGTGTATTCATTTAGACTTAGTTCTATGTATAGCTGTCATGATCGTGTTTGCTGGAACTGTCATCCTGAACTATGTCCGGGTTAGAGGGTCAGTTGTAACCTTGCTTGCGTTCCACAGGGCATAGCAACGCTGGACCGCATCACTGGAAGCGGCATCCCCAGCGGCGAAGAGTCAAGAGGAACCCTGCAGTCCGATCGTGAGTAAAAAATATATATATACAAGAGTATAAATGTGTATTGACTAAGTATATACTATAAATTATGTTAGGATTAGACCTTGATTGATGATGTTACTATGTAGATGCAAACTACGGGCGATCTGTTTATACCAACAGACATCTTAATTTTTGTACTTATGTATTGAGGGAAACTTGATGGCAAAATGAAATAATTTTTTTTTTTAAACAAGCGTGTTAATTCATGGATTTGTCTAGAGAAAATGAAGACTTATGTATATATGTACATGCTTAATTAGAACAGTCAGCTATAAGTATGGAATTCTTATGATGAAGTAAAAGCGGAACATATATGTGAAAGTAAAACGGAGAGTGAAAAAACGAAAAACTTGAGTGACAAAATTTCTATAAAACTTTGAGTGTTTTAACATAGTGACTTTAAAACGATGTGACGTGTAATAAGCACATAACATACACGCCACATGCTTAAAAGATGTGGACTTTGACAGAGATAAATTATCCGTAAATGGATAAATATTCCATTGGATTCGTCGGATTACAAATAATGGTTAAATAGAATTATTTTATGCGTGCCAGTATGTTATTAATATCCCAATGGGAATGTATATATTTTGTTGATATTGGAGAGAAGACATGTATCCATATTATGGCTCTGTTATATGAACCCAAGATGTAATAATAATTTAAAGTTCATGTGAATGAATATATAATTTAGATGATATGGATCCTGCCATAACTGGTACAGATTTAAACCCAGGACTATGACCGGCTTTTTAGTAATGGAGATTTAAATCATGTCTAATATTGAGGCCATTGGGAAAACGTGTGTTCAATTTGAAGATCCAGTAGGCCTCACGTTGATAGATTTTGTATTGTAGGTCCCCTCCTCTTTTTGGTAAATGAACCTTTTCAATAGCGTAACATTTGAAGAAATTAGTTGTTCTGTTGTGTTGGTATATAAAATGTTTGGCTGCATTGGACACATTAACAATATTCGGGTTACGGATATAACTTAAGTGTTCAAGTATTCTGGTTTTAAATTTTCTGCTGGTGCAGCCGACATATTTTAATTTGCATTCTGAGCACTCAATAATGTAAATGACTGCATTAGAGTTGCAGTTAATGTAATTTTTTACAGCAAATGTGAGTGTGTTATCTGTATTGGAAAAGTTTTTACTAGGATAAGTGTAAGAGCAGGTTTTGCATGGGTGTTGCCCACATTTGAAAAAGCCTTTGCTTTCCAACCAAGTTGATTTAGTGTCATTGGGTGAAAAAATTGAAGGAGATAGTGAGCTGCCGAGTGATGGAGCCTTTCTAGCAACAATTCTAATTCCTTCTTGAAGAATAGAGCGTAGACTGTCGTCTTCGAATAGAACTGGTAGATATTTATAAATTATGCTTTTAATTTCAGGAAATTGATTACTTTGTTGTAATATTAGGGTGGGTACCTGGTGGTCATGTTCTTTACTTTTCTTCTTATTAATATTAGATTCATTGAGGAGATCGTTTCTTGCTAGTTTGGCTGTAACGTTAGTGGCCCTGTTAAGAGACCAATTAGGGTAGCCTCGTTTGTGTAATCTGGAGCATATTTGTTTCTGCTCGATGTTAAATTGTTTATTGGAACTACAATTTCTCCTTGCCCGATACATTTCTCCTATTGGAATGTTCATGATAGTTTTTTTCGCGTGATTACTTTCTGCATGTAAGATGGTATTTGCAGACGTGGGTTTTCGGTGAGTATGTGATTCGATTATATCTCCTTCTGAGCCTTTTAATTCTAGGTCTAGGAAGACAATGTCAGATTTGTTATGATTATAAGTGAATCTGAGGTTGTGAGGGTTGTTATTTATATATTTCAAAAATTCTGGAATATTTTGAGCATTTCCTTTCCAAATAAACAGCAGATCATCAATATATCTTTTATACCATTCAATATGGTGTCCAAATGGGTTATTGGTTGAAAAAATAGTATGTTCCTCCCACCAGGCCATAACTAAGTTGGCTATTGAGGGGGAGAATTTGGCTCCCATAGAGACCCCCTTGAGTTGTAGGTAAAATATGTCATTGAATAGAAAATAGTTATGAGTCATAAGAAAAGTTAATACTTCAAGGATGTACTTTTGAAAATTTCTCGTGTATGTACTGTGGGTAGCTAAATGATAATCTAGGGCAATATGTGCGGTTTGATGAGGAATCGAGGTGTATAACGATATTACGTCACATGTAAGCCATGAGTATTCATCTTTCCATACTTTATGTTGAAAGGAACACAAAACATCTCGTGTATCTCTCAAAAATGCTGGGGTTTGTTGGGCTAGTGGCTGTAATAGTGTGTCCAACCATTCAGATAATCTCTCCAGGATGGAACCGATGCCCGAGACAATTGGGCGCATGGGTGGGGGTTTAGTTTGTTTATGAATTTTTGGTAGAGCGTGGATTATTGGTGTAATTGGCTGTTCGATGTAAATATATTTAAGTTGTTTCTGGCTGATATGTCCATTGTTAAGACCTTCGTTGAGAAGTTGTTTCATTTTCTTTTGGATGGTCTCTGTGGGATTTTTTTCCAGCCTTCTGTAGGTTTGGTCATCCGATAAAAGATTTAATATAGATGTTTTGTAGTCAGACTTGTCCATGACAGCTACTCCTCCCCCTTTGTCGGCCATTTTGATTATAATGTCTTTATTATTTTCAAGAGATTTTACTGCATTTTTGAGTCTTTTAGACAAGTTGGATTTGTACACAATCTGGTTGGTTTTGTTGGATAATGCTTGTAGTTCCTTTTCTAGCAAAGTTTGGAAAATGTCCATGGAGTCGGTCCTTGATTTAGTAGGATAATAATGGGTGTTCGTTGTAGAAAAGTTAGATAGTTGGTTAATGGTATAATTCTCCTGGTTGATGTTGTCTATTCGAAGGCTGTCCAGACAAGAGATGGTTTGTAATTCCTGGAAGGAAAAAGTCAATGTGGATTGGTCTTTGTTGCTTTGCACGGATGTGGATGGGTCTGTGGTGTCCATAGAGATATGAGTGAGAGTCACTGTGGGGTCCTGGTTTGGACTCAAGTTGATTTGATCAGTGATTGAAGAGGGCACTGAGGAGGTGGGGTTCTCCTGTGAAGCTCTGTAGTTGCTAGATGTAGAGTCTGGCACTGTCTTGGTGTTTGTAGTTTGAGAATCAGATATAAGAAAATGACGTTTGACAGTGAGATTTCTTATGAATTTATTAATATCAAGAATCGTATGGAAGATGTCGAAGTTGTTAGTTGGTGCAAAGTTTAAACCCAATGATAGAACTTCATTTTGTGCAGGCGTCAGTACCGTCGATGATAAATTGACTACATTCGAATTTGTGGTTGATATTTCCGTGATCGGAGGTGACGGCTCTGGTTTAGTTCCAGCCTTCCTATGTTTCCTGCCGCCCCTCCTTCTTCGTTTTTTGATAACGTGTACTGGTTTTCATCAGATCTCTGTGGGTACTTTGAACGAGTTCCATAATTTTCATCTTCAGAGAATCCCTCTGTTGATTCCGGCTCAGTGGAACTAAAACTCACTCTATTTGATGTAACTCTGTATCTATTTTGCCGTTGGTAACTTTGGTTTTTTAGGATGGGTTTAGGTTTTATACGGTTTGGATCCCTTCTGTTCCAATTGTACACTTGGTTATTCTTATAGTCTCTTGTATCTCTTAAGAATTTGGTTTTCTTGGATTCTGCTAATGACCGATCAAGTTTATCTATGTAGGTTGAGGTTCTGGAATCAAGGAATATGAGTTCAGGTGAGCTGGGAAGGTCATCTATCTTTGTTCTTTTTTCACTTATTGTGACCTCTAGTTCCATTAGTTTGACTTCTTCTTCTTTAGTTATGAGTTTCATCAATTTGATGGAACATTCTGTGAGCGTCTGGTCCCACTCCTTATTGAAGGTGTCTGAGTAGTTAAATGTGGGTAATTTTTTGATTCTGAGGCCTCTTGGAATCATGTCTTTGTCTATGTATGTTTTAAGAGTGGTCAGATCCCACCATATCTTGGCTTGTTGAGTCATAAATTTTTCCATATCATGGAATAAATTTTCTATATCTTGGTTGTGTATATTCGTACTTTCATAGTTGCCAAACACTTTGGCTGCCATCTGTGCCCTGGATACTTGTGGATTACTGGTCATGGTTGAAAAGTTAATCCTACTTTACAGTATATCATGAATTATACCTCACCGACTGGTGAGAAAAAATGATATTTTTTATGTCAAAGGTTCTCGTGCGGGTGCATTAAAAACATAGAAAAACAGGAGAAAGTTTCAGCCACTGTATTCGTATAATTGTTGCAATATATAATTATATCAATTTAGCTTTTACCTACAAGTGGTATTTCAGACTAGAAAGATTTTTTCCTTTTGGCACTAATTCACACTGCATTCGGGTGCGTTATTCAATGCGTTATTCAAAGGTATTGTGTGACCAGTCTCAGAGCTATGAGTCTATTTGGCTGCACATGTAGTGCGGTGGGCGCGTGAGGCACATGCCGTTAATGGAGTAAACACGAATAGAAAAAGAAAGAAACCTCCAGCTCACCTTTGTAGTATATATGATTTTAGGAAATCATGCACGGATCCTCGTGTCGGCACACGTTGGGTAGACAGAACTAGGAAAAGGAGGGTTGGATCCAGCACGAAAAATAAGATAAAATGGAAAGAAGTTTCCAAGTTTAGTGGGCCAATATTTTGGCTGGTTAAAAAATCAGGATCTGGGTACACAGCGTGACATCCTGGTAGTGTAAGGAAAAATTGTGATGATAGTTGAAAGCCTACGCGTTTCAGACGCTGCGAGCGTCCTTAATCATGGCTGAAGCTGACTGACTGAAGTGAGGAGACTGCCATATATACTTCCGTTTACATGTGTTGGTCGTTGGCCCTAATTATATTCCCGTGTGTTTAGTCCGTAGCAATATCGGTATATAGCCGTGTTATTAAATGTTGGTGCATTAACAATAAAATTTAAATAGGAAGAAGTTCAGATATTAAGAAAAGGTCGGATGTTTAAGAATGGTGTATTCATTTAGACTTAGTTCTATGTATAGCTGTCATGATCGTGTTTGCTGGAACTGTCATCCTGAACTATGTCCGGGTTAGAGGGTCAGTTGTAACCTTGCTTGCGTTCCACAGGGCATAGCAACGCTGGACCGCATCACCGGAAGCGGCATCCCCAGCGGCGAAGAGTCAAGAGGAACCCTGCAGTCCGATCGTGAGTAAAAAATATATATATACAAGAGTATAAATGTGTATTGACTAAGTATATACTATAAATTATGTTAGGATTAGACCTTGATTGATGATGTTACTATGTAGATGCAAACTACGGGCGATCTGTTTATACCAACAGACATCTTCTTAATTTTTGTACTTATGTATTGAGGGAAACTTGATGGCAAAATGAAATAATTTTTTTTTTTAAACAAGCGTGTTAATTCATGGATTTGTCTAGAGAAAATGAAGACTTATGTATATATGTACATGCTTAATTAGAACAGTCAGCTATAAGTATGGAATTCTTATGATGAAGTAAAAGCGGAACATATATGTGAAAGTAAAACGGAGAGTGAAAAAACGAAAAACTTGAGTGACAAAATTTCTATAAAACTTTGAGTGTTTTAACATAGTGACTTTAAAACGATGTGACGTGTAATAAGCACATAACATACACGCCACATGCTTAAAAGATGTGGACTTTGACAGAGATAAATTATCCGTAAATGGATAAATATTCCATTGGATTCGTCGGATTACAAATAATGGTTAAATAGAATTATTTTATGCGTGCCAGTATGTTATTAATATCCCAATGGGAATGTATATATTTTGTTGATATTGGAGAGAAGACATGTATCCATATTATGGCTCTGTTATATGAACCCAAGATGTAATAATAATTTAAAGTTCATGTGAATGAATATATAATTTAGATGATATGGATCCTGCCATAACTGGTACAGATTTAAACCCAGGACTATGACCGGCTTTTTAGTAATGGAGATTTAAATCATGTCTAATATTGAGGCCATTGGGAAAACGTGTGTTCAATTTGAAGATCCAGTAGGCCTCACGTTGATAGATTTTGTATTGTAGGTCCCCTCCTCTTTTTGGTAAATGAACCTTTTCAATAGCGTAACATTTGAAGAAATTAGTTGTTCTGTTGTGTTGGTATATAAAATGTTTGGCTGCATTGGACACATTAACAATATTCGGGTTACGGATATAACTTAAGTGTTCAAGTATTCTGGTTTTAAATTTTCTGCTGGTGCAGCCGACATATTTTAATTTGCATTCTGAGCACTCAATAATGTAAATGACTGCATTAGAGTTGCAGTTAATGTAATTTTTTACAGCAAATGTGAGTGTGTTATCTGTATTGGAAAAGTTTTTACTAGGATAAGTGTAAGAGCAGGTTTTGCATGGGTGTTGCCCACATTTGAAAAAGCCTTTGCTTTCCAACCAAGTTGATTTAGTGTCATTGGGTGAAAAAATTGAAGGAGATAGTGAGCTGCCGAGTGATGGAGCCTTTCTAGCAACAATTCTAATTCCTTCTTGAAGAATAGAGCGTAGACTGTCGTCTTCGAATAGAACTGGTAGATATTTATAAATTATGCTTTTAATTTCAGGAAATTGATTACTTTGTTGTAATATTAGGGTGGGTACCTGGTGGTCACGTTCTTTACTTTTCTTCTTATTAATATTAGATTCATTGAGGAGATCGTTTCTTGCTAGTTTGGCTGTAACGTTAGTGGCCCTGTTAAGAGACCAATTAGGGTAGCCTCGTTTGTGTAATCTGGAGCATATTTGTTTCTGCTCGATGTTAAATTGTTTATTGGAACTACAATTTCTCCTTGCCCGATACATTTCTCCTATTGGAATGTTCATGATAGTTTTTTTCGCGTGATTACTTTCTGCATGTAAGATGGTATTTGCAGACGTGGGTTTTCGGTGAGTATGTGATTCGATTATATCTCCTTCTGAGCCTTTTAATTCTAGGTCTAGGAAGACAATGTCAGATTTGTTATGATTATAAGTGAATCTGAGGTTGTGAGGGTTGTTATTTATATATTTCAAAAATTCTGGAATATTTTGAGCATTTCCTTTCCAAATAAACAGCAGATCATCAATATATCTTTTATACCATTCAATATGGTGTCCAAATGGGTTATTGGTTGAAAAAATAGTATGTTCCTCCCACCAGGCCATAACTAAGTTGGCTATTGAGGGGGAGAATTTGGCTCCCATAGAGACCCCCTTGAGTTGTAGGTAAAATATGTCATTGAATAGAAAATAGTTATGAGTCATAAGAAAAGTTAATACTTCAAGGATGTACTTTTGAAAATTTCTCGTGTATGTACTGTGGGTAGCTAAATGATAATTTAGGGCAATATGTGCGGTTTGATGAGGAATCGAGGTGTATAACGATATTATGTCACATGTAAGCCATGAGTATTCATCTTTCCATACTTTATGTTGAAAGGAACACAAAACATCTCGTGTATCTCTCAAAAATGCTGGGGTTTGTTGGGCTAGTGGCTGTAATAGTGTGTCCAACCATTCAGATAATCTCTCCAGGATGGAACCGATGCCCGAGACAATTGGGCGCATGGGTGGGGGTTTAGTTTGTTTATGAATTTTTGGTAGAGCGTGGATTATTGGTGTAATTGGCTGTTCGATGTAAATATATTTAAGTTGTTTCTGGCTGATATGTCCATTGTTAAGACCTTCGTTGAGAAGTTGTTTCATTTTCTTTTGGATGGTCTCTGTGGGATTTTTTTCCAGCCTTCTGTAGGTTTGGTCATCCGATAAAAGATTTAATATAGATGTTTTGTAGTCAGACTTGTCCATGACAGCTACTCCTCCCCCTTTGTCGGCCATTTTGATTATAATGTCTTTATTATTTTCAAGAGATTTTACTGCATTTTTGAGTCTTTTAGACAAGTTGGATTTGTACACAATCTGGTTGGTTTTGTTGGATAATGCTTGTAGTTCCTTTTCTAGCAAAGTTTGGAAAATGTCCATGGAGTCGGTCCTTGATTTAGTAGGATAATAATGGGTGTTCGTTGTAGAAAAGTTAGATAGTTGGTTAATGGTATAATTCTCCTGGTTGATGTTGTCTATTCGAAGGCTGTCCAGACAAGAGATGGTTTGTAATTCCTGGAAGGAAAAAGTCAATGTGGATTGGTCTTTGTTGCTTTGCACGGATGTGGATGGGTCTGTGGTGTCCATAGAGATATGAGTGAGAGTCACTGTGGGGTCCTGGTTTGGACTCAAGTTGATTTGATCAGTGATTGAAGAGGGCACTGAGGAGGTGGGGTTCTCCTGTGAAGCTCTGTAGTTGCTAGATGTAGAGTCTGGCACTGTCTTGGTGTTTGTAGTTTGAGAATCAGATATAAGAAAATGACGTTTGACAGTGAGATTTCTTATGAATTTATTAATATCAAGAATCGTATGGAAGATGTCGAAGTTGTTAGTTGGTGCAAAGTTTAAACCCAATGATAGAACTTCATTTTGTGCAGGCGTCAGTACCGTCGATGATAAATTGACTACATTCGAATTTGTGGTTGATATTTCCGTGATCGGAGGTGACGGCTCTGGTTTAGTTCCAGCCTTCCTATGTTTCCTGCCGCCCCTCCTTCTTCGTTTTTTGATAACGTGTACTGGTTTTCATCAGATCTCTGTGGGTACTTTGAACGAGTTCCATAATTTTCATCTTCAGAGAATCCCTCTGTTGATTCCGGCTCAGTGGAACTAAAACTCACTCTATTTGATGTAACTCTGTATCTATTTTGCCGTTGGTAACTTTGGTTTTTTAGGATGGGTTTAGGTTTTATACGGTTTGGATCCCTTCTGTTCCAATTGTACACTTGGTTATTCTTATAGTCTCTTGTATCTCTTAAGAATTTGGTTTTCTTGGATTCTGCTAATGACCGATCAAGTTTATCTATGTAGGTTGAGGTTCTGGAATCAAGGAATATGAGTTCAGGTGAGCTGGGAAGGTCATCTATCTTTGTTCTTATTTCACTTATTGTGACCTCTAGTTCCATTAGTTTGACTTCTTCTTCTTTAGTTATGAGTTTCATCAATTTGATGGAACATTCTGTGAGCGTCTGGTCCCACTCCTTATTGAAGGTGTCTGAGTAGTTAAATGTGGGTAATTTTTTGATTCTGAGGCCTCTTGGAATCATGTCTTTGTCTATGTATGTTTTAAGAGTGGTCAGATCCCACCATATCTTGGCTTGTTGAGTCATACATTTTTCCATATCATGGAATAAATTTTCTATATCTTGGTTGTGTATATTCGTACTTTCATAGTTGCCAAACACTTTGGCTGCCATCTGTGCCCTGGATACTTGTGGATTACTGGTCATGGTTGAAAAGTTAATCCTACTTTACAGTATATCATGAATTATACTTCACCGACTGGTGAGAAAAAATGATATTTTTTATGTCAAAGGTTCTCGTGCGGGTGCATTAAAAACATAGAAAAACAGGAGAAAGTTTCAGCCACTGTATTCGTATAATTGTTGCAATATATAATTATATCAATTTAGCTTTTACCTACAAGTGGTATTTCAGACTAGAAAGATTTTTTCCTTTTGGCACTAATTCACACTGCATTCGGGTGCGTTATTCAATGCGTTATTCAAAGGTATTGTGTGACCAGTCTCAGAGCTATGAGTCTATTTGGCTGCACATGTAGTGCGGTGGGCGCGTGAGGCACATGCCGTTAATGGAGTAAACACGAATAGAAAAAGAAAGAAACCTCCAGCTCACCTTTGTAGTATATATGATTTTATGAAATCATGCACGGATCCTCGTGTCGGCACATGTTGAGTAGACAGAACTAGGAAAAGGAGGGTTGGATCCAGCACGAAAAATAAGATAAAATGGAAAGGAGTTTCCAAGTTTAACCCCTTAAGGACGCAGCCTAGTTTGGGCCTTAAGGCTCAGAGCCCATTTTTCAAATCTGACATATTTCACTTTATGTGGTAATAACGTCGGAATGCTTAAACCTATCCAAGCGATTCTGAGATTGTTTTCTCGTGACACATTGGTCTTCATGTTCGTGGTAAAATTTGGTCGATATATTCAGTCTTTATTTGAGAAAAATTGCAAAATTTAGAGAAAATTTAGAAAAAATAGCATTTTTCAGAATTTAAATGCATCTGCTTGAAAAACAGACGGTTATACCACCCAAAATAGTTACTAGTTCAAATTTCCCATATGCCTACTTTAGATTGGCATCGTTTTTTGAACATTATTTTATTTTTCTTGGACGTTACAAGGCTTAGAACATAAACAGCAATTTCTCATATTTTTAAGAAAATTTCAAAAGCCTTTTTTTTAAGGTACCTGTTCAGTTCTGAAGTGGCTTTGAGGGGCCTATGTATTAGAAACCGCCATAAAGCACCCCATTTTAAAAACTAGACCCCTCAAAGTATTCAAAACAGCATTTAGAAAGTTTTTTAACCCTTCAGGCATTTCACAGGAATTAAAGCAAAGTGGAGGTGAAATTTGCAAATTTGGTTTTTTTTCTGAATTTCAATTTTATTCTATTTTTTTTCTGTAACACAGAAGGTTTTACCAGAGAAACACAACTAAATATGTATTGTCCAGATTCTGCAGTTTTTAGAAATGTCCCACATGTGGCTCTACTGCGCTCGTGGACTAAAACACAAGCCCCAGAAGCAAAGAAGCACCTAGTGCATTTTGGTGGTGCTTTTTTATTAGCATATATTTTAGGCAGCATGCCAGGTTTGGAGAGGTGTTGAGGTGCCAAAACAGTAGGAATCCCCCAAAACTGACCCCATTTTGGAAACTGCACCCCTCAAGGAATTAATTTATGGTTATTGTTACCATTTTGACTCCGTAGTTTTTTCACAGCGCGTATTTGAATTGGGCTGTGAAATTAAAAGAATGACAATTTTTGCAATAAGATGTCATTTTTCATCAGAATTTCTTATTTTCACAGGGAACAAAATGCCCCATTTTGTTGCCCAATTTGTCCTGAGTGCGGCAATACCCCATTTGTGGTGATAAACTGCTGTTTGGGCCCATGGGAGGGCTCAGAAGGAAAGGAGCGCTATGTGTTCTTAGGAGTCCAGATTTTGCTGGATTGGTTTTCGGGTGCCATGTCGCATTTGCAGAGCCCCAGAGGTATCAAAGCAATGGAAACCCACAAAAAGTGACCCCATTTTGGAAACAAAACCCCTCAAGGAATTTATTTATGGGTGTTGTGACCATTTAGACCCCACAGTTTTTTCACAGAACTTATTTGAATTGGGCTGTGAATTTAAAAAAAAAAACTTTTTTACAATAAGATGTAGTTTTGGCTCAAAATGTCTTATTTTCACAACGAATAAAATACCCCATTTTGTTGCCAAATTTGTCCTGAGTGCGGCAATACCCTATTTGTGGCCATAAACTGCCGTTTGGGCCCATGGGAGGTATTAGAAGGAAAGGAGCGCTATGTGTTCTTTGGAGCCCAGATTTTGCTGGATTGGTTTTCGGGTGCCATGTCGCATTTGCAGAGCCCCAAAGGTATCAAAGCAATGGAAACCCACCAGAAGTGACCCCATTTTGGAAACTACACCCCTCAAGGAATTCATTTATGGGTGTTGTGACCATTTAGACTCCACAGTTTTTTCACAGAATTTATTTGAATTGGGCTGTGAATTCAAAAAAATGTAATTTTTTCCAATAAGAGGTAGTTTTGGCTCAAAATTTCTTATTTTCACAAGGAATAAAATACCCCAATTTGTTGCCCAATTTGTCCTGAGTGCGGCAATACCCCATTTGTGGTGATAAACTGCCGTTTGGGCCCATGGGAGGGCTCAGAAGGAAAGGAGCGCTATGTGTTCTTTGGAGCCCAGATTTTGCTGGATTGGTTTTCGGGTGCCATGTCGCATTTGCAGAGCCCCAGAGGTATCAAAGCAATGGAAACCCACCAGAAGTGACCCCATTTTGGAAACTACACCCCTCAAAGAATTTATTTATGGGTGTTGTGACCATTTAGACCCCACAGTTTTTTCACAGAATTTATTTGAATTGGGCTGTGAATTAAAAAAAAAATTATTTTTTCCAATAAGAGGTAGTTTTGGCTCAAAATTTCTTATTTTCACAAGGAATAAAATACCGCATTTTGTTGCCCAATTTGTCCTGAGTGTGGAAATACCCTATTTGTGGTGATAAACTGCCGTTTGGGCCCATGGGAGGGCTCAGAAGGAAAGGACCATCATGTGGCCTACTGGGAATTTTCTGGTGCTAAGTCGTGTGTGCAGAAGCCCCTGAGGTATCAGTACAGTTGAAACCCCCGAGAAGTGACCCTGTTTTAAAAACGACACCCCTTAAGGAATTCATCTAGAGGTGTAGTGAGCATTTTAACCCCACAGGTATTGTGTAAAAGATAATGCGCAGCAGATGGTGCAGAGTGAGATTTGCAATTTTCTATATATATATGCCATGTCAGTGTCCGATATATTGTGCCCAGCATGTGCCACCGGAGACATACACCCCATAAACTGTAATGTGGGCTCTCCCGGATACGGCAATACCCTACATGTGGCTGTTATTAGCTGCCTGGGCACACGGCAGGACTCAGAAGGAAAGGACCACCATTTGGCCTACTGGAGCTTTTCTGGTGCTAAGTCTTGTACGCAGAAGCCCCTAAGGTACCAGTACAGTTGAAACCCCCAAGAAGTGACCCTGTTTTAAAATCTACACCCCTTAAGGCATTCATCTAGAGGTGTAGTGAGCATTTTGACCCCACAGGTATTATGTAAAAGATAATGTGCAGCAGTTGGTGCAGAGTGAAATTTGCAATTTTCTATACATATATGCCAATTCAGTGTCCGATATATTGTGCCCAGCATGCGCCACCGGAGATATACACCTCATAAACTGTAATGTTGGCTCTCCCGGGTACGGCAATACCCTACATGTGGCTGTTATCAGCTGCCTGGGCACACAGCAGGGCTCAGAGGGGAAAGATGAGGAGGGGTAAGCTGTGCGAAGTGGATCAGAGCGAGTAAAACTGGGGTAAATTAAAAATAAAGGGATGGATGATAAATTTTAAAACACTCTTTCATACAGAGCTCTGGTTATTCGGGACACGCGTCACATTGATATATTGTGTCCTTCCTTATCCCCCTCTTATAGCAGACTCTGCACCTCTTTTGACTTTTTCCCTTCTTGCTAGTTTGGGGAACTTCTCCTAAAAAGTGTTGCCCTGGTACGATGCTTGTGGCCTCGCTTCCAGAAGTACTGTAAGGCTTCAGGACTTGATCTGACAAGTCCACCCCTCCCATGTACCTATTGTAGTCCAGGATGCAGTCTGGTTTGGGGGTCTCTGTACTGGTACCTCGTACAGGTACATGGGTACTGGTGTGGCATCTCCCTGGTCTTGTACTTGACACACAATATGTTGCTGCTAGATTGTGCCCTGCTCTCACCCCTTCTGAGCGTTTGCCCTGCAGAGTCTTAGGGAGGCCTCTCAGGTTTCTTCTAGCAGTGCCGCATGCCGCAGGACTTCTGGAAGCGAGGCAGTTGAAGAGTGGGACGCTGGTATAAAAATTATCCAGGTAGAGGTGGTAACCCTGGTCCAGCAGTGGGTGCACCAAATCCCACACCATTTTTGTATTAACTCCCAGTAAGGGGGGGCATTCTGGGGGCTGAGTACTGGTGTCCTTCCCTTTATATATCCTAAATTTGTAGGTATACCCTGATGCACTCTCGCACAGCTAATACATCTTCACGCCATACCTTGCCCTCTTACCCGGCAGGTACTGGCGGAATTGAAGCCTCCCTTTCAAATGTACCAGGGATTCATCTATAGAAATACACTTCTCAGGGGTGTATGCTTGGGAAAACCGGGCACTGAAATGGTCTAATAGGGGTCTCCGTTTATACAGACGGTCAAAACTGGGGTCATCTCGGGTTGGGCACGGCTCATTATCAGTATAATGTAAGAAGCGAAGTATTGCCTCATTTTTTATTTTATTCTTTAGTTTCCAGCTCAGTTCTGAAGTTGCTTTGAGGGGCCCATATATTAGAAACCCCTATCAAACACCCCATTTCAGAAACTAGACCCCTCAAAGTATTCACAACAGCATTTAAAAAGTTTATTAACCCTTTAGGTGTTTCACAGGAATTTAGAGCAAAGTAGAGGTGACATTTAATTAATTTAATTAAATTTATTAGGCACCATGTCCGGTTTGAAGAGGTCTTGTGGTGCTAAAACAGTGGAAACCCCCCAAAAGTGACCCCTTTTTGGAAACTAGAGACCTTGAGGAATCCATTGTAGTTTTCTTGGGGTGCATGCGACTTTTTGATCAGTTTTTATTCTATTTTTAGGTGGCATGGTGACTAAAAAAACAGCAATTTTACTATTGTTTTTTATTCAATTTTTTTTACAGCGTTCACCGTGCGCTATAAATGACATATTCACTTTATTCTGCGGGGCGATACGATTACGGCGATACCAGATGTTTATAGTTTTATTTTATGTCTTATGGCGTTTGCACAATAAAATACGTTTTGTAAACAATCATTCACTTTTTGTGTTACCTTATTCTAAGAGCCAGAACGTTTTTATTTTTCCATCAGGAAAGTCATGCGAGGACTTATTTTTTGCGTAACGAACTGTAGTTTCGATCAGGACCATTTTTAGGTACATGCGACTTTTTGATCTCTTTTTATTCCATTTTTTGGGAGGTGAAGTGACCAAACAATTGTGATTGTGGTACGGTTTATTATTATTTTCTCTTACGGCGTTCACCGCGCGGGATAAATAATGACATCGTTTTGTAGTTCAGGCCGTTACGGACGCGGCGATACCAATTATGTATAGTTTATTTGTTTATTTATATATTTTTATTAATAATAAAGAACTGATAAGGGAAAAAGGGGGACTTTTACTTTTATTACTTTTAAATCTTTTATTTTCTTATTTTTACACAACTTTTTTTTACTTTTCACACTTTTTTTACTTTGTCCCACTAGGGGACATGAGAGCAGGAGGCTCTGATCGCTATTCTAATACACTGCACTACATACGTAGTGCAGTGTATTAGAGCTGTCAGCTGTTCGCTGACAGCAAGCATAGTGGGTCCTGACTTTGTCGGGACCCACTAGGCTTCCGTCGATGGCGTAGCCAGAGTCCATTGTTAGGATTCTGGTTGCCATAGTAGCCATCACGGCCCGCTATCGTGTAGCAGGCCGGCGATGGCAGCTTAACCCCTAAGAAGCCGCGATCGCTATTGAACGCGGCTTCTAAGGGGTTAATCGGCGGGGACCACCGCGATCGGTCCCTGCACACTAAGCTGTGATAGCCTGCTGTCAGAAACAGCAGTTATCACAGCTCAAGCACGCGCCGGGATTAAATGGCGCCGTGTTTACTCAGGTCAGTAATAGTACTGACCTGAGCGCGAACGTTCTACTTAGCAGGACGTACTATTACTGACCTGAGCGCGAAGGGGTTAATGGGCCAATATTTTGGCTGGTTAAAAAATCAGGATCTGGGTACACAGCGTGACATCCTGGTAGTGTAAGGAAAAATTGTGATGATAGTTGAAAGCCTACGCGTTTCAGACGCTGCGAGCGTCCTTAATCATGGCTGAAGCTGACTGACTGAAGTGAGGAGACTGCCATATATACTTCCGTTTACATGTGTTGGTCGTTGGCCCTAATTATATTCCCGTGTGTTTAGTCCGTAGCAATATCGGTATATAGCCGTGTTATTAAATGTTGGTGCATTAACAATAAAATTTAAATAGGAAGAAGTTCAGATATTAAGAAAAGGTCGGATGTTTAAGAATGGTGTATTCATTTAGACTTAGTTCTATGTATAGCTGTCATGATCGTGTTTGCTGGAACTGTCATCCTGAACTATGTCCGGGTTAGAGGGTCAGTTGTAACCTTGCTTGCGTTCCACAGGGCATAGCAACGCTGGACCGCATCACCGGAAGCGGCATCCCCAGCGGCGAAGAGTCAAGAGGAACCCTGCAGTCCGATCGTGAGTAAAAAATATATATATACAAGAGTATAAATGTGTATTGACTAAGTATATACTATAAATTATGTTAGGATTAGACCTTGATTGATGATGTTACTATGTAGATGCAAACTACGGGCGATCTGTTTATACCAACAGACATCTTCTTAATTTTTGTACTTATGTATTGAGGGAAACTTGATGGCAAAATGAAATAATTTTTTTTTTAAACAAGCGTGTTAATTCATGGATTTGTCTAGAGAAAATGAAGACTTATGTATATATGTACATGCTTAATTAGAACAGTCAGCTATAAGTATGGAATTCTTATGATGAAGTAAAAGCGGAACATATATGTGAAAGTAAAACGGAGAGTGAAAAAACGAAAAACTTGAGTGACAAAATTTCTATAAAACTTTGAGTGTTTTAACATAGTGACTTTAAAACGATGTGACGTGTAATAAGCACATAACATACACGCCACATGCTTAAAAGATGTGGACTTTGACAGAGATAAATTATCCGTAAATGGATAAATATTCCATTGGATTCGTCGGATTACAAATAATGGTTAAATAGAATTATTTTATGCGTGCCAGTATGTTATTAATATCCCAATGGGAATGTATATATTTTGTTGATATTGGAGAGAAGACATGTATCCATATTATGGCTCTGTTATATGAACCCAAGATGTAATAATAATTTAAAGTTCATGTGAATGAATATATAATTTAGATGATATGGATCCTGCCATAACTGGTACAGATTTAAACCCAGGACTACGACCGGCTTTTTAGTAATGGAGATTTAAATCATGTCTAATATTGAGGCCATTGAGAAAACGTGTGTTCAATTTGAAGATCCAGTAGGCCTCACGTTGATAGATTTTGTATTGTAGGTCCCCTCCTCTTTTTGGTAAATGAACCTTTTCAATAGCGTAACATTTGAAGAAATTAGTTGTTCTGTTGTGTTGGTATATAAAATGTTTGGCTGCATTGGACACATTAACAATATTCGGGTTACGGATATAACTTAAGTGTTCAAGTATTCTGGTTTTAAATTTTCTGCTGGTGCAGCCGACATATTTTAATTTGCATTCTGAGCACTCAATAATGTAAATGACTGCATTAGAGTTGCAGTTAATGTAATTTTTTACAGCAAATGTGAGTGTGTTATCTGTATTGGAAAAGTTTTTACTAGGATAAGTGTAAGAGCAGGTTTTGCATGGGTGTTGCCCACATTTGAAAAAGCCTTTGCTTTCCAACCAAGTTGATTTAGTGTCATTGGGTGAAAAAATTGAAGGAGATAGTGAGCTGCCGAGTGATGGAGCCTTTCTAGCAACAATTCTAATTCCTTCTTGAAGAATAGAGCGTAGACTGTCGTCTTCGAATAGAACTGGTAGATATTTATAAATTATGCTTTTAATTTCAGGAAATTGATTACTTTGTTGTAATATTAGGGTGGGTACCTGGTGGTCATGTTCTTTACTTTTCTTCTTATTAATATTAGATTCATTGAGGAGATCGTTTCTTGCTAGTTTGGCTGTAACGTTAGTGGCCCTGTTAAGAGACCAATTAGGGTAGCCTCATTTGTGTAATCTGGAGCATATTTGTTTCTGCTCGATGTTAAATTGTTTATTGGAACTACAATTTCTCCTTGCCCGATACATTTCTCCTATTGGAATGTTCATGATAGTTTTTTTCGCGTGATTACTTTCTGCATGTAAGATGGTATTTGCAGACGTGGGTTTTCGGTGAGTATGTGATTCGATTATATCTCCTTCTGAGCCTTTTAATTCTAGGTCTAGGAAGACAATGTCAGATTTGTTATGATTATAAGTGAATCTGAGGTTGTGAGGGTTGTTATTTATATATTTCAAAAATTCTGGAATATTTTGAGCATTTCCTTTCCAAATAAACAGCAGATCATCAATATATCTTTTATACCATTCAATATGGTGTCCAAATGGGTTATTGGTTGAAAAAATAGTATGTTCCTCCCACCAGGCCATAACTAAGTTGGCTATTGAGGGGGAGAATTTGGCTCCCATAGAGACCCCCTTGAGTTGTAGGTAAAATATGCCATTGAATAGAAAATAGTTATGAGTCATAAGAAAAGTTAATACTTCAAGGATGTACTTTTGAAAATTTCTCGTGTATGTACTGTGGGTAGCTAAATGATAATCTAGGGCAATATGTGCGGTTTGATGAGGAATCGAGGTGTATAACGATATTACGTCACATGTAAGCCATGAGTATTCATCTTTCCATACTTTATGTTGAAAGGAACACAAAACATCTCGTGTATCTCTCAAAAATGCTGGGGTTTGTTGGGCTAGTGGCTGTAATAGTGTGTCCAACCATTCAGATAATCTCTCCAGGATGGAACCGATGCCCGAGACAATTGGGCGCATGGGTGGGGGTTTAGTTTGTTTATGAATTTTTGGTAGAGCGTGGATTATTGGTGTAATTGGCTGTTCGATGTAAATATATTTAAGTTGTTTCTGGCTGATATGTCCATTGTTAAGACCTTCGTTGAGAAGTTGTTTCATTTTCTTTTGGATGGTCTCTGTGGGATTTTTTTCCAGCCTTCTGTAGGTTTGGTCATCCGATAAAAGATTTAATATAGATGTTTTGTAGTCAGACTTGTCCATGACAGCTACTCCTCCCCCTTTGTCGGCCATTTTGATTATAATGTCTTTATTATTTTCAAGAGATTTTACTGCATTTTTGAGTCTTTTAGACAAGTTGGATTTGTACACAATCTGGTTGGTTTTGTTGGATAATGCTTGTAGTTCCTTTTCTAGCAAAGTTTGGAAAATGTCCATGGAGTCGGTCCTTGATTTAGTAGGATAATAATGGGTGTTCGTTGTAGAAAAGTTAGATAGTTGGTTAATGGTATAATTCTCCTGGTTGATGTTGTCTATTCGAAGGCTGTCCAGACAAGAGATGGTTTGTAATTCCTGGAAGGAAAAAGTCAATGTGGATTGGTCTTTGTTGCTTTGCACGGATGTGGATGGGTCTGTGGTGTCCATAGAGATATGAGTGAGAGTCACTGTGGGGTCCTGGTTTGGACTCAAGTTGATTTGATCAGTGATTGAAGAGGGCACTGAGGAGGTGGGGTTCTCCTGTGAAGCTCTGTAGTTGCTAGATGTAGAGTCTGGCACTGTCTTGGTGTTTGTAGTTTGAGAATCAGATATAAGAAAATGACGTTTGACAGTGAGATTTCTTATGAATTTATTAATATCAAGAATCGTATGGAAGATGTCGAAGTTGTTAGTTGGTGCAAAGTTTAAACCCAATGATAGAACTTCATTTTGTGCAGGCGTCAGTACCGTCGATGATAAATTGACTACATTCGAATTTGTGGTTGATATTTCCGTGATCGGAGGTGACGGCTCTGGTTTAGTTCCAGCCTTCCTATGTTTCCTGCCGCCCCTCCTTCTTCGTTTTTTGATAACGTGTACTGGTTTTCATCAGATCTCTGTGGGTACTTTGAACGAGTTCCATAATTTTCATCTTCAGAGAATCCCTCTGTTGATTCCGGCTCAGTGGAACTAAAACTCACTCTATTTGATGTAACTCTGTATCTATTTTGCCGTTGGTAACTTTGGTTTTTTAGGATGGGTTTAGGTTTTATACGGTTTGGATCCCTTCTGTTCCAATTGTACACTTGGTTATTCTTATAGTCTCTTGTATCTCTTAAGAATTTGGTTTTCTTGGATTCTGCTAATGACCGATCAAGTTTATCTATGTAGGTTGTTGTTCTGGAATCAAGGAATATGAGTTCAGGTGAGCTGGGAAGGTCATCTATCTTTGTTCTTATTTCACTTATTGTGACCTCTAGTTCCATTAGTTTGACTTCTTCTTCTTTAGTTATGAGTTTCATCAATTTGATGGAACATTCTGTGAGCGTCTGGTCCCACTCCTTATTGAAGGTGTCTGAGTAGTTAAATGTGGGTAATTTTTTGATTCTGAGGCCTCTTGGAATCATGTCTTTGTCTATGTATGTTTTAAGAGTGGTCAGATCCCACCATATCTTGGCTTGTTGAGTCATACATTTTTCCATATCATGGAATAAATTTTCTATATCTTGGTTGTGTATATTCGTACTTTCATAGTTGCCAAACACTTTGGCTGCCATCTGTGCCCTGGATACTTGTGGATTACTGGTCATGGTTGAAAAGTTAATCCTACTTTACAGTATATCATGAATTATACTTCACCGACTGGTGAGAAAAAATGATATTTTTTATGTCAAAGGTTCTCGTGCGGGTGCATTAAAAACATAGAAAAACAGGAGAAAGTTTCAGCCACTGTATTCGTATAATTGTTGCAATATATAATTATATCAATTTAGCTTTTACCTACAAGTGGTATTTCAGACTAGAAAGATTTTTTCCTTTTGGCACTAATTCACACTGCATTCGTGTGCGTTATTCAATGCGTTATTCAAAGGTATTGTGTGACCAGTCTCAGAGCTATGAGTCTATTTGGCTGCACATGTAGTGCGGTGGGCGCGTGAGGCACATGCCGTTAATGGAGTAAACACGAATAGAAAAAGAAAGAAACCTCCAGCTCACCTTTGTAGTATATATGATTTTAGGAAATCATGCACGGATCCTCGTGTCGGCACACGTTGAGTAGACAGAACTAGGAAAAGGAGGGTTGGATCCAGCACGAAAAATAAGATAAAATGGAAAGGAGTTTCCAAGTTTAATGGGCCAATATTTTGGCTGGTTAAAAAATCAGGATCTGGGTACACAGCGTGACATCCTGGTAGTGTAAGGAAAAATTGTGATGATAGTTGAAAGCCTACGCGTTTCAGACGCTGCGAGCGTCCTTAATCATGGCTGAAGCTGACTGACTGAAGTGAAGAGACTGCCATATATACTTCCGTTTACATGTGTTGGTCGTTGGCCCTAATTATATTCCCGTGTGTTTAGTCCGTAGCAATATCGGTATATAGCCGTGTTATTAAATGTTGGTGCATTAACAATAAAATTTAAATAGGAAGAAGTTCAGATATTAAGAAAAGGTCGGATGTTTAAGAATGGTGTATTCATTTAGACTTAGTTCTATGTATAGCTGTCATGATCGTGTTTGCTGGAACTGTCATCCTGAACTATGTCCGGGTTAGAGGGTCAGTTGTAACCTTGCTTGCGTTCCACAGGGCATAGCAACGCTGGACCGCATCACCGGAAGCGGCATCCCCAGCGGCGAAGAGTCAAGAGGAACCCTGCAGTCCGATCGTGAGTAAAAAATATATATATACAAGAGTATAAATGTGTATTGACTAAGTATATACTATAAATTATGTTAGGATTAGACCTTGATTGATGATGTTACTATGTAGATGCAAACTACGGGCGATCTGTTTATACCAACAGACATCTTCTTAATTTTTGTACTTATGTATTGAGGGAAACTTGATGGCAAAATGAAATAATTTTTTTTTTTAAACAAGCGTGTTAATTCATGGATTTGTCTAGAGAAAATGAAGACTTATGTATATATGTACATGCTTAATTAGAACAGTCAGCTATAAGTATGGAATTCTTATGATGAAGTAAAAGCGGAACATATATGTGAAAGTAAAACGGAGAGTGAAAAAACGAAAAACTTGAGTGACAAAATTTCTATAAAACTTTGAGTGTTTTAACATAGTGACTTTAAAACGATGTGACGTGTAATAAGCACATAACATACACGCCACATGCTTAAAAGATGTGGACTTTGACAGAGATAAATTATCCGTAAATGGATAAATATTCCATTGGATTCGTCGGATTACAAATAATGGTTAAATAGAATTATTTTATGCGTGCCAGTATGTTATTAATATCCCAATGGGAATGTATATATTTTGTTGATATTGGAGAGAAGACATGTATCCATATTATGGCTCTGTTATATGAACCCAAGATGTAATAATAATTTAAAGTTCATGTGAATGAATATATAATTTAGATGATATGGATCCTGCCATAACTGGTACAGATTTAAACCCAGGACTATGACCGGCTTTTTAGTAATGGAGATTTAAATCATGTCTAATATTGAGGCCATTGGGAAAACGTGTGTTCAATTTGAAGATCCAGTAGGCCTCACGTTGATAGATTTTGTATTGTAGGTCCCCTCCTCTTTTTGGTAAATGAACCTTTTCAATAGCGTAACATTTGAAGAAATTAGTTGTTCTGTTGTGTTGGTATATAAAATGTTTGGCTGCATTGGACACATTAACAATATTCGGGTTACGGATATAACTTAAGTGTTCAAGTATTCTGGTTTTAAATTTTCTGCTGGTGCAGCCGACATATTTTAATTTGCATTCTGAGCACTCAATAATGTAAATGACTGCATTAGAGTTGCAGTTAATGTAATTTTTTACAGCAAATGTGAGTGTGTTATCTGTATTGGAAAAGTTTTTACTAGGATAAGTGTAAGAGCAGGTTTTGCATGGGTGTTGCCCACATTTGAAAAAGCCTTTGCTTTCCAACCAAGTTGATTTAGTGTCATTGGGTGAAAAAATTGAAGGAGATAGTGAGCTGCCGAGTGATGGAGCCTTTCTAGCAACAATTCTAATTCCTTCTTGAAGAATAGAGCGTAGACTGTCGTCTTCGAATAGAACTGGTAGATATTTATAAATTATGCTTTTAATTTCAGGAAATTGATTACTTTGTTGTAATATTAGGGTGGGTACCTGGTGGTCATGTTCTTTACTTTTCTTCTTATTAATATTAGATTCATTGAGGAGATCGTTTCTTGCTAGTTTGGCTGTAACGTTAGTGGCCCTGTTAAGAGACCAATTAGGGTAGCCTCGTTTGTGTAATCTGGAGCATATTTGTTTCTGCTCGATGTTAAATTGTTTATTGGAACTACAATTTCTCCTTGCCCGATACATTTCTCCTATTGGAATGTTCATGATAGTTTTTTTCGCGTGATTACTTTCTGCATGTAAGATGGTATTTGCAGACGTGGGTTTTCGGTGAGTATGTGATTCGATTATATCTCCTTCTGAGCCTTTTAATTCTAGGTCTAGGAAGACAATGTCAGATTTGTTATGATTATAAGTGAATCTGAGGTTGTGAGGGTTGTTATTTATATATTTCAAAAATTCTGGAATATTTTGAGCATTTCCTTTCCAAATAAACAGCAGATCATCAATATATCTTTTATACCATTCAATATGGTGTCCAAATGGGTTATTGGTTGAAAAAATAGTATGTTCCTCCCACCAGGCCATAACTAAGTTGGCTATTGAGGGGGAGAATTTGGCTCCCATAGAGACCCCCTTGAGTTGTAGGTAAAATATGTCATTGAATAGAAAATAGTTATGAGTCATAAGAAAAGTTAATACTTCAAGGATGTACTTTTGAAAATTTCTCGTGTATGTACTGTGGGTAGCTAAATGATAATCTAGGGCAATATGTGCGGTTTGATGAGGAATCGAGGTGTATAACGATATTACGTCACATGTAAGCCATGAGTATTCATCTTTCCATACTTTATGTTGAAAGGAACACAAAACATCTCGTGTATCTCTCAAAAATGCTGGGGTTTGTTGGGCTAGTGGCTGTAATAGTGTGTCCAACCATTCAGATAATCTCTCCAGGATGGAACCGATGCCCGAGACAATTGGGCGCATGGGTGGGGGTTTAGTTTGTTTATGAATTTTTGGTAGAGCGTGGATTATTGGTGTAATTGGCTGTTCGATGTAAATATATTTAAGTTGTTTCTGGCTGATATGTCCATTGTTAAGACCTTCGTTGAGAAGTTGTTTCATTTTCTTTTGGATGGTCTCTGTGGGATTTTTTTCCAGCCTTCTGTAGGTTTGGTCATCCGATAAAAGATTTAATATAGATGTTTTGTAGTCAGACTTGTCCATGACAGCTACTCCTCCCCCTTTGTCGGCCATTTTGATTATAATGTCTTTATTATTTTCAAGAGATTTTACTGCATTTTTGAGTCTTTTAGACAAGTTGGATTTGTACACAATCTGGTTGGTTTTGTTGGATAATGCTTGTAGTTCCTTTTCTAGCAAAGTTTGGAAAATGTCCATGGAGTCGGTCCTTGATTTAGTAGGATAATAATGGGTGTTCGTTGTAGAAAAGTTAGATAGTTGGTTAATGGTATAATTCTCCTGGTTGATGTTGTCTATTCGAAGGCTGTCCAGACAAGAGATGGTTTGTAATTCCTGGAAGGAAAAAGTCAATGTGGATTGGTCTTTGTTGCTTTGCACGGATGTGGATGGGTCTGTGGTGTCCATAGAGATATGAGTGAGAGTCACTGTGGGGTCCTGGTTTGGACTCAAGTTGATTTGATCAGTGATTGAAGAGGGCACTGAGGAGGTGGGGTTCTCCTGTGAAGCTCTGTAGTTGCTAGATGTAGAGTCTGGCACTGTCTTGGTGTTTGTAGTTTGAGAATCAGATATAAGAAAATGACGTTTGACAGTGAGATTTCTTATGAATTTATTAATATCAAGAATCGTATGGAAGATGTCGAAGTTGTTAGTTGGTGCAAAGTTTAAACCCAATGATAGAACTTCATTTTGTGCAGGCGTCAGTACCGTCGATGATAAATTGACTACATTCGAATTTGTGGTTGATATTTCCGTGATCGGAGGTGACGGCTCTGGTTTAGTTCCAGCCTTCCTATGTTTCCTGCCGCCCCTCCTTCTTCGTTTTTTGATAACGTGTACTGGTTTTCATCAGATCTCTGTGGGTACTTTGAACGAGTTCCATAATTTTCATCTTCAGAGAATCCCTCTGTTGATTCCGGCTCAGTGGAACTAAAACTCACTCTATTTGATGTAACTCTGTATCTATTTTGCCGTTGGTAACTTTGGTTTTTTAGGATGGGTTTAGGTTTTATACGGTTTGGATCCCTTCTGTTCCAATTGTACACTTGGTTATTCTTATAGTCTCTTGTATCTCTTAAGAATTTGGTTTTCTTGGATTCTGCTAATGACCGATCAAGTTTATCTATGTAGGTTGAGGTTCTGGAATCAAGGAATATGAGTTCAGGTGAGCTGGGAAGGTCATCTATCTTTGTTCTTATTTCACTTATTGTGACCTCTAGTTCCATTAGTTTGACTTCTTCTTCTTTAGTTATGAGTTTCATCAATTTGATGGAACATTCTGTGAGCGTCTGGTCCCACTCCTTATTGAAGGTGTCTGAGTAGTTAAATGTGGGTAATTTTTTGATTCTGAGGCCTCTTGGAATCATGTCTTTGTCTATGTATGTTTTAAGAGTGGTCAGATCCCACCATATCTTGGCTTGTTGAGTCATACATTTTTCCATATCATGGAATAAATTTTCTATATCTTGGTTGTGTATATTCGTACTTTCATAGTTGCCAAACACTTTGGCTGCCATCTGTGCCCTGGATACTTGTGGATTACTGGTCATGGTTGAAAAGTTAATCCTACTTTACAGTATATCATGAATTATACTTCACCGACTGGTGAGAAAAAATGATATTTTTTATGTCAAAGGTTCTCGTGCGGGTGCATTAAAAACATAGAAAAACAGGAGAAAGTTTCAGCCACTGTATTCGTATAATTGTTGCAATATATAATTATATCAATTTAGCTTTTACCTACAAGTGGTATTTCAGACTAGAAAGATTTTTTCCTTTTGGCACTAATTCACACTGCATTCGGGTGCGTTATTCAATGCGTTATTCAAAGGTATTGTGTGACCAGTCTCAGAGCTATGAGTCTATTTGGCTGCACATGTAGTGCGGTGGGCGCGTGAGGCACATGCCGTTAATGGAGTAAACACGAATAGAAAAAGAAAGAAACCTCCAGCTCACCTTTGTAGTATATATGATTTTATGAAATCATGCACGGATCCTCGTGTCGGCACACGTTGAGTAGACAGAACTAGGAAAAGGAGGGTTGGATCCAGCACGAAAAATAAGATAAAATGGAAAGGAGTTTCCAAGTTTAATGGGCCAATATTTTGGCTGGTTAAAAAATCAGGATCTGGGTACACAGCGTGACATCCTGGTAGTGTAAGGAAAAATTGTGATGATAGTTGAAAGCCTACGCGTTTCAGACGCTGCGAGCATCCTTAATCATGGCTGAAGCTGACTGACTGAAGTGAGGAGACTGCCATATATACTTCCGTTTACATGTGTTGGTCGTTGGCCCTAATTATATTCCCGTGTGTTTAGTCCGTAGCAATATCGGTATATAGCCGTGTTATTAAATGTTGGTGCATTAACAATAAAATTTAAATAGGAAGAAGTTCAGATATTAAGAAAAGGTCGGATGTTTAAGAATGGTGTATTCATTTAGACTTAGTTCTATGTATAGCTGTCATGATCGTGTTTGCTGGAACTGTCATCCTGAACTATGTCCGGGTTAGAGGGTCAGTTGTAACCTTGCTTGCGTTCCACAGGGCATAGCAACGCTGGACCGCATCACCGGAAGCGGCATCCCCAGCGGCGAAGAGTCAAGAGGAACCCTGCAGTCCGATCGTGAGTAAAAAATATATATATACAAGAGTATAAATGTGTATTGACTAAGTATATACTATAAATTATGTTAGGATTAGACCTTGATTGATGATGTTACTATGTAGATGCAAACTACGGGCGATCTGTTTATACCAACAGACATCTTCTTAATTTTTGTACTTATGTATTGAGGGAAACTTGATGGCAAAATGAAATAATTTTTTTTTTTAAACAAGCGTGTTAATTCATGGATTTGTCTAGAGAAAATGAAGACTTATGTATATATGTACATGCTTAATTAGAACAGTCAGCTATAAGTATGGAATTCTTATGATGAAGTAAAAGCGGAACATATATGTGAAAGTAAAACGGAGAGTGAAAAAACGAAAAACTTGAGTGACAAAATTTCTATAAAACTTTGAGTGTTTTAACATAGTGACTTTAAAACGATGTGACGTGTAATAAGCACATAACATACACGCCACATGCTTAAAAGATGTGGACTTTGACAGAGATAAATTATCCGTAAATGGATAAATATTCCATTGGATTCGTCGGATTACAAATAATGGTTAAATAGAATTATTTTATGCGTGCCAGTATGTTATTAATATCCCAATGGGAATGTATATATTTTGTTGATATTGGAGAGAAGACATGTATCCATATTATGGCTCTGTTATATGAACCCAAGATGTAATAATAATTTAAAGTTCATGTGAATGAATATATAATTTAGATGATATGGATCCTGCCATAACTGGTACAGATTTAAACCCAGGACTATGACCGGCTTTTTAGTAATGGAGATTTAAATCATGTCTAATATTGAGGCCATTGGGAAAACGTGTGTTCAATTTGAAGATCCAGTAGGCCTCACGTTGATAGATTTTGTATTGTAGGTCCCCTCCTCTTTTTGGTAAATGAACCTCTTCAATAGCGTAACATTTGAAGAAATTAGTTGTTCTGTTGTGTTGGTATATAAAATGTTTGGCTGCATTGGACACATTAACAATATTCGGGTTACGGATATAACTTAAGTGTTCAAGTATTCTGGTTTTAAATTTTCTGCTGGTGCAGCCGACATATTTTAATTTGCATTCTGAGCACTCAATAATGTAAATGACTGCATTAGAGTTGCAGTTAATGTAATTTTTTACAGCAAATGTGAGTGTGTTATCTGTATTGGAAAAGTTTTTACTAGGATAAGTGTAAGAGCAGGTTTTGCATGGGTGTTGCCCACATTTGAAAAAGCCTTTGCTTTCCAACCAAGTTGATTTAGTGTCATTGGGTGAAAAAATTGAAGGAGATAGTGAGCTGCCGAGTGATGGAGCCTTTCTAGCAACAATTCTAATTCCTTCTTGAAGAATAGAGTGTAGACTGTCGTCTTCGAATAGAACTGGTAGATATTTATAAATTATGCTTTTAATTTCAGGAAATTGATTACTTTGTTGTAATATTAGGGTGGGTACCTGGTGGTCATGTTCTTTACTTTTCTTCTTATTAATATTAGATTCATTGAGGAGATCGTTTCTTGCTAGTTTGGCTGTAACGTTAGTGGCCCTGTTAAGAGACCAATTAGGGTAGCCTCGTTTGTGTAATCTGGAGCATATTTGTTTCTGCTCGATGTTAAATTGTTTATTGGAACTACAATTTCTCCTTGCCCGATACATTTCTCCTATTGGAATGTTCATGATAGTTTTTTTCGCGTGATTACTTTCTGCATGTAAGATGGTATTTGCAGACGTGGGTTTTCGGTGAGTATGTGATTCGATTATATCTCCTTCTGAGCCTTTTAATTCTAGGTCTAGGAAGACAATGTCAGATTTGTTATGATTATAAGTGAATCTGAGGTTGTGAGGGTTGTTATTTATATATTTCAAAAATTCTGGAATATTTTGAGCATTTCCTTTCCAAATAAACAGCAGATCATCAATATATCTTTTATACCATTCAATATGGTGTCCAAATGGGTTATTGGTTGAAAAAATAGTATGTTCCTCCCACCAGGCCATAACTAAGTTGGCTATTGAGGGGGAGAATTTGGCTCCCATAGAGACCCCCTTGAGTTGTAGGTAAAATATGCCATTGAATAGAAAATAGTTATGAGTCATAAGAAAAGTTAATACTTCAAGGATGTACTTTTGAAAATTTCTCGTGTATGTACTGTGGGTAGCTAAATGATAATCTAGGGCAATATGTGCGGTTTGATGAGGAATCGAGGTGTATAACGATATTACGTCACATGTAAGCCATGAGTATTCATCTTTCCATACTTTATGTTGAAAGGAACACAAAACATCTCGTGTATCTCTCAAAAATGCTGGGGTTTGTTGGGCTAGTGGCTGTAATAGTGTGTCCAACCATTCAGATAATCTCTCCAGGATGGAACCGATGCCCGAGACAATTGGGCGCATGGGTGGGGGTTTAGTTTGTTTATGAATTTTTGGTAGAGCGTGGATTATTGGTGTAATTGGCTGTTCGATGTAAATATATTTAAGTTGTTTCTGGCTGATATGTCCATTGTTAAGACCTTCGTTGAGAAGTTGTTTCATTTTCTTTTGGATGGTCTCTGTGGGATTTTTTTCCAGCCTTCTGTAGGTTTGGTCATCCGATAAAAGATTTAATATAGATGTTTTGTAGTCAGACTTGTCCATGACAGCTACTCCTCCCCCTTTGTCGGCCATTTTGATTATAATGTCTTTATTATTTTCAAGAGATTTTACTGCATTTTTGAGTCTTTTAGACAAGTTGGATTTGTACACAATCTGGTTGGTTTTGTTGGATAATGCTTGTAGTTCCTTTTCTAGCAAAGTTTGGAAAATGTCCATGGAGTCGGTCCTTGATTTAGTAGGATAATAATGGGTGTTCGTTGTAGAAAAGTTAGATAGTTGGTTAATGGTATAATTCTCCTGGTTGATGTTGTCTATTCGAAGGCTGTCCAGACAAGAGATGGTTTGTAATTCCTGGAAGGAAAAAGTCAATGTGGATTGGTCTTTGTTGCTTTGCACGGATGTGGATGGGTCTGTGGTGTCCATAGAGATATGAGTGAGAGTCACTGTGGGGTCCTGGTTTGGACTCAAGTTGATTTGATCAGTGATTGAAGAGGGCACTGAGGAGGTGGGGTTCTCCTGTGAAGCTCTGTAGTTGCTAGATGTAGAGTCTGGCACTGTCTTGGTGTTTGTAGTTTGAGAATCAGATATAAGAAAATGACGTTTGACAGTGAGATTTCTTATGAATTTATTAATATCAAGAATCGTATGGAAGATGTCGAAGTTGTTAGTTGGTGCAAAGTTTAAACCCAATGATAGAACTTCATTTTGTGCAGGCGTCAGTACCGTCGATGATAAATTGACTACATTCGAATTTGTGGTTGATATTTCCGTGATCGGAGGTGACGGCTCTGGTTTAGTTCCAGCCTTCCTATGTTTCCTGCCGCCCCTCCTTCTTCGTTTTTTGATAACGTGTACTGGTTTTCATCAGATCTCTGTGGGTACTTTGAACGAGTTCCATAATTTTCATCTTCAGAGAATCCCTCTGTTGATTCCGGCTCAGTGGAACTAAAACTCACTCTATTTGATGTAACTCTGTATCTATTTTGCCGTTGGTAACTTTGGTTTTTTAGGATGGGTTTAGGTTTTATACGGTTTGGATCCCTTCTGTTCCAATTGTACACTTGGTTATTCTTATAGTCTCTTGTATCTCTTAAGAATTTGGTTTTCTTGGATTCTGCTAATGACCGATCAAGTTTATCTATGTAGGTTGAGGTTCTGGAATCAAGGAATATGAGTTCAGGTGAGCTGGGAAGGTCATCTATCTTTGTTCTTATTTCACTTATTGTGACCTCTAGTTCCATTAGTTTGACTTCTTCTTCTTTAGTTATGAGTTTCATCAATTTGATGGAACATTCTGTGAGCGTCTGGTCCCACTCCTTATTGAAGTTGTCTGAGTAGTTAAATGTGGGTAATTTTTTGATTCTGAGGCCTCTTGGAATCATGTCTTTGTCTATGTATGTTTTAAGAGTGGTCAGATCCCACCATATCTTGGCTTGTTGAGTCATACATTTTTCCATATCATGGAATAAATTTTCTATATCTTGGTTGTGTATATTCGTACTTTCATAGTTGCCAAACACTTTGGCTGCCATCTGTGCCCTGGATACTTGTGGATTACTGGTCATGGTTGAAAAGTTAATCCTACTTTACAGTATATCATGAATTATACTTCACCGACTGGTGAGAAAAAATGATATTTTTTATGTCAAAGGTTCTCGTGCGGGTGCATTAAAAACATAGAAAAACAGGAGAAAGTTTCAGCCACTGTATTCGTATAATTGTTGCAATATATAATTATATCAATTTAGCTTTTACCTACAAGTGGTATTTCAGACTAGAAAGATTTTTTCCTTTTGGCACTAATTCACACTGCATTCGGGTGCGTTATTCAATGCGTTATTCAAAGGTATTGTGTGACCAGTCTCAGAGCTATGAGTCTATTTGGCTGCACATGTAGTGCGGTGGGCGCGTGAGGCACATGCCGTTAATGGAGTAAACACGAATAGAAAAAGAAAGAAACCTCCAGCTCACCTTTGTAGTATATATGATTTTATGAAATCATGCACGGATCCTCGTGTCGGCACACGTTGAGTAGACAGAACTAGGAAAAGGAGGGTTGGATCCAGCACGAAAAATAAGATAAAATGGAAAGGAGTTTCCAAGTTTAATGGGCCAATATTTTGGCTGGTTAAAAAATCAGGATCTGGGTACACAGCGTGACATCCTGGTAGTGTAAGGAAAAATTGTGATGATAGTTGAAAGCCTACGCGTTTCAGACGCTGCGAGCATCCTTAATCATGGCTGAAGCTGACTGACTGAAGTGAGGAGACTGCCATATATACTTCCGTTTACATGTGTTGGTCGTTGGCCCTAATTATATTCCCGTGTGTTTAGTCCGTAGCAATATCGGTATATAGCCGTGTTATTAAATGTTGGTGCATTAACAATAAAATTTAAATAGGAAGAAGTTCAGATATTAAGAAAAGGTCGGATGTTTAAGAATGGTGTATTCATTTAGACTTAGTTCTATGTATAGCTGTCATGATCGTGTTTGCTGGAACTGTCATCCTGAACTATGTCCGGGTTAGAGGGTCAGTTGTAACCTTGCTTGCGTTCCACAGGGCATAGCAACGCTGGACCGCATCACCGGAAGCGGCATCCCCAGCGGCGAAGAGTCAAGAGGAACCCTGCAGTCCGATCGTGAGTAAAAAATATATATATACAAGAGTATAAATGTGTATTGACTAAGTATATACTATAAATTATGTTAGGATTAGACCTTGATTGATGATGTTACTATGTAGATGCAAACTACGGGCGATCTGTTTATACCAACAGACATCTTCTTAATTTTTGTACTTATGTATTGAGGGAAACTTGATGGCAAAATGAAATAATTTTTTTTTTTAAACAAGCGTGTTAATTCATGGATTTGTCTAGAGAAAATGAAGACTTATGTATATATGTACATGCTTAATTAGAACAGTCAGCTATAAGTATGGAATTCTTATGATGAAGTAAAAGCGGAACATATATGTGAAAGTAAAACGGAGAGTGAAAAAACGAAAAACTTGAGTGACAAAATTTCTATAAAACTTTGAGTGTTTTAACATAGTGACTTTAAAACGATGTGACGTGTAATAAGCACATAACATACACGCCACATGCTTAAAAGATGTGGACTTTGACAGAGATAAATTATCCGTAAATGGATAAATATTCCATTGAATTCGTCGGATTACAAATAATGGTTAAATAGAATTATTTTATGCGTGCCAGTATGTTATTAATATCCCAATGGGAATGTATATATTTTGTTGATATTGGAGAGAAGACATGTATCCATATTATGGCTCTGTTATATGAACCCAAGATGTAATAATAATTTAAAGTTCATGTGAATGAATATATAATTTCGATGATATGGATCCTGCCATAACTGGTACAGATTTAAACCCAGGACTATGACCGGCTTTTTAGTAATGGAGATTTAAATCATGTCTAATATTGAGGCCATTGGGAAAACGTGTGTTCAATTTGAAGATCCAGTAGGCCTCACGTTGATAGATTTTGTATTGTAGGTCCCCTCCTCTTTTTGGTAAATGAACCTTTTCAATAGCGTAACATTTGAAGAAATTAGTTGTTCTGTTGTGTTGGTATATAAAATGTTTGGCTGCATTGGACACATTAACAATATTCGGGTTACGGATATAACTTAAGTGTTCAAGTATTCTGGTTTTAAATTTTCTGCTGGTGCAGCCGACATATTTTAATTTGCATTCTGAGCACTCAATAATGTAAATGACTGCATTAGAGTTGCAGTTAATGTAATTTTTTACAGCAAATGTGAGTGTGTTATCTGTATTGGAAAAGTTTTTACTAGGATAAGTGTAAGAGCAGGTTTTGCATGGGTGTTGCCCACATTTGAAAAAGCCTTTGCTTTCCAACCAAGTTGATTTAGTGTCATTGGGTGAAAAAATTGAAGGAGATAGTGAGCTGCCGAGTGATGGAGCCTTTCTAGCAACAATTCTAATTCCTTCTTGAAGAATAGAGCGTAGACTGTCGTCTTCGAATAGAACTGGTAGATATTTATAAATTATGCTTTTAATTTCAGGAAATTGATTACTTTGTTGTAATATTAGGGTGGGTACCTGGTGGTCACGTTCTTTACTTTTCTTCTTATTAATATTAGATTCATTGAGGAGATCGTTTCTTGCTAGTTTGGCTGTAACGTTAGTGGCCCTGTTAAGAGACCAATTAGGGTAGCCTCGTTTGTGTAATCTGGAGCATATTTGTTTCTGCTCGATGTTAAATTGTTTATTGGAACTACAATTTCTCCTTGCCCGATACATTTCTCCTATTGGAATGTTCATGATAGTTTTTTTCGCGTGATTACTTTCTGCATGTAAGATGGTATTTGCAGACGTGGGTTTTCGGTGAGTATGTGATTCGATTATATCTCCTTCTGAGCCTTTTAATTCTAGGTCTAGGAAGACAATGTCAGATTTGTTATGATTATAAGTGAATCTGAGGTTGTGAGGGTTGTTATTTATATATTTCAAAAATTCTGGAATATTTTGAGCATTTCCTTTCCAAATAAACAGCAGATCATCAATATATCTTTTATACCATTCAATATGGTGCCCAAATGGGTTATTGGTTGAAAAAATAGTATGTTCCTCCCACCAGGCCATAACTAAGTTGGCTATTGAGGGGGAGAATTTGGCTCCCATAGAGACCCCCTTGAGTTGTAGGTAAAATATGCCATTGAATAGAAAATAGTTATGAGTCATAAGAAAAGTTAATACTTCAAGGATGTACTTTTGAAAATTTCTCGTGTATGTACTGTGGGTAGCTAAATGATAATCTAGGGCAATATGTGCGGTTTGATGAGGAATCGAGATGTATAACGATATTACGTCACATGTAAGCCATGAGTATTCATCTTTCCATACTTTATGTTGAAAGGAACACAAAACATCTCGTGTATCTCTCAAAAATGCTGGGGTTTGTTGGGCTAGTGGCTGTAATAGTGTGTCCAACCATTCAGATAATCTCTCCAGGATGGAACCGATGCCCGAGACAATTGGGCGCATGGGTGGGGGTTTAGTTTGTTTATGAATTTTTGGTAGAGCGTGGATTATTGGTGTAATTGGCTGTTCGATGTAAATATATTTAAGTTGTTTCTGGCTGATATGTCCATTGTTAAGACCTTCGTTGAGAAGTTGTTTCATTTTCTTTTGGATGGTCTCTGTGGGATTTTTTTCCAGCCTTCTGTAGGTTTGGTCATCCGATAAAAGATTTAATATAGATGTTTTGTAGTCAGACTTGTCCATGACAGCTACTCCTCCCCCTTTGTCGGCCATTTTGATTATAATGTCTTTATTATTTTCAAGAGATTTTACTGCATTTTTGAGTCTTTTAGACAAGTTGGATTTGTACACAATCTGGTTGGTTTTGTTGGATAATGCTTGTAGTTCCTTTTCTAGCAAAGTTTGGAAAATGTCCATGGAGTCGGTCCTTGATTTAGTAGGATAATAATGGGTGTTCGTTGTAGAAAAGTTAGATAGTTGGTTAATGGTATAATTCTCCTGGTTGATGTTGTCTATTCGAAGGCTGTCCAGACAAGAGATGGTTTGTAATTCCTGGAAGGAAAAAGTCAATGTGGATTGGTCTTTGTTGCTTTGCACGGATGTGGATGGGTCTGTGGTGTCCATAGAGATATGAGTGAGAGTCACTGTGGGGTCCTGGTTTGGACTCAAGTTGATTTGATCAGTGATTGAAGAGGGCACTGAGGAGGTGGGGTTCTCCTGTGAAGCTCTGTAGTTGCTAGATGTAGAGTCTGGCACTGTCTTGGTGTTTGTAGTTTGAGAATCAGATATAAGAAAATGACGTTTGACAGTGAGATTTCTTATGAATTTATTAATATCAAGAATCGTATGGAAGATGTCGAAGTTGTTAGTTGGTGCAAAGTTTAAACCCAATGATAGAACTTCATTTTGTGCAGGCGTCAGTACCGTCGATGATAAATTGACTACATTCGAATTTGTGGTTGATATTTCCGTGATCGGAGGTGACGGCTCTGGTTTAGTTCCAGCCTTCCTATGTTTCCTGCCGCCCCTCCTTCTTCGTTTTTTGATAACGTGTACTGGTTTTCATCAGATCTCTGTGGGTACTTTGAACGAGTTCCATAATTTTCATCTTCAGAGAATCCCTCTGTTGATTCCGGCTCAGTGGAACTAAAACTCACTCTATTTGATGTAACTCTGTATCTATTTTGCCGTTGGTAACTTTGGTTTTTTAGGATGGGTTTAGGTTTTATACGGTTTGGATCCCTTCTGTTCCAATTGTACACTTGGTTATTCTTATAGTCTCTTGTATCTCTTAAGAATTTGGTTTTCTTGGATTCTGCTAATGACCGATCAAGTTTATCTATGTAGGTTGAGGTTCTGGAATCAAGGAATATGAGTTCAGGTGAGCTGGGAAGGTCATCTATCTTTGTTCTTATTTCACTTATTGTGACCTCTAGTTCCATTAGTTTGACTTCTTCTTCTTTAGTTATGAGTTTCATCAATTTGATGGAACATTCTGTGAGCGTCTGGTCCCACTCCTTATTGAAGGTGTCTGAGTAGTTAAATGTGGGTAATTTTTTGATTCTGAGGCCTCTTGGAATCATGTCTTTGTCTATGTATGTTTTAAGAGTGGTCAGATCCCACCATATCTTGGCTTGTTGAGTCATACATTTTTCCATATCATGGAATAAATTTTCTATATCTTGGTTGTGTATATTCGTACTTTCATAGTTGCCAAACACTTTGGCTGCCATCTGTGCCCTGGATACTTGTGGATTACTGGTCATGGTTGAAAAGTTAATCCTACTTTACAGTATATCATGAATTATACTTCACCGACTGGTGAGAAAAAATGATATTTTTTATGTCAAAGGTTCTCGTGCGGGTGCATTAAAAACATAGAAAAA
The DNA here is from genome assembly GCF_050947455.1 of Rhinoderma darwinii. Taxonomy (NCBI): domain Eukaryota; kingdom Metazoa; phylum Chordata; class Amphibia; order Anura; family Rhinodermatidae; genus Rhinoderma; species Rhinoderma darwinii. Next base: position 291,136 of record NW_027461671.1, read on the forward strand.
CAGGAGAAAGTTTCAGCCACTGTATTCGTATAATTGTTGCAATATATAATTATATCAATTTAGCTTTTACCTACAAGTGGTATTTCAGACTAGAAAGATTTTTTCCTTTTGGCACTAATTCACACTGCATTCGGGTGCGTTATTCAATGCGTTATTCAAAGGTATTGTGTGACCAGTCTCAGAGCTATGAGTCTATTTGGCTGCACATGTAGTGCGGTGGGCGCGTGAGGCACATGCCGTTAATGGAGTAAACACGAATAGAAAAAGAAAGAAACCTCCAGCTCACCTTTGTAGTATATATGATTTTAGGAAATCATGCACGGATCCTCGTGTCGGCACACGTTGAGTAGACAGAACTAGGAAAAGGAGGGTTGGATCCAGCACGAAAAATAAGATAAAATGGAAAGGAGTTTCCAAGTTTAATGGGCCAATATTTTGGCTGGTTAAAAAATCAGGATCTGGGTACACAGCGTGACATCCTGGTAGTGTAAGGAAAAATTGTGATGATAGTTGAAAGCCTACGCGTTTCAGATTCTGCGAGCGTCCTTAATCATGGCTGAAGCTGACTGACTGAAGTGAGGAGACTGCCATATATACTTCCGTTTACATGTGTTGGTCGTTGGCCCTAATTATATTCCCGTGTGTTTAGTCCGTAGCAATATCGGTATATAGCCGTGTTATTAAATGTTGGTGCATTAACAATAAAATTTAAATAGGAAGAAGTTCAGATATTAAGAAAAGGTCGGATGTTTAAGAATGGTGTATTCATTTAGACTTAGTTCTATGTATAGCTGTCATGATCGTGTTTGCTGGAACTGTCATCCTGAACTATGTCCGGGTTAGAGGGTCAGTTGTAACCTTGCTTGCGTTCCACAGGGCATAGCAACGCTGGACCGCATCACCGGAAGCGGCATCCCCAGCGGCGAAGAGTCAAGAGGAACCCTGCAGTCCAATCGTGAGTAAAAAAATATATATATACAAGAGTATAAATGTGTATTGACTAAGTATATACTATAAATTATGTTAGGATTAGACCTTGATTGATGATGTTACTATGTAGATGCAAACTACGGGCGATCTGTTTATACCAACAGACATCTTCTCGTCACTATGAGAGGGCTGATTTCCCCTGTAACTGGGGCTGCTGTGCAGCTCCAGTTACAGTGGAAAAACATGGTGTAAAAGAAAGAAAAAAATATATATAAAGTTCCCCAAAGGTCTTCTTTGACCTTTGAGGGACAGACCATAGTAATAATAAAGTAAAGTGCACAAAAAATTTAAATAATAAATACACATAAAATACCCACCCCAAAAAACGTTCCCCCCCGCCAATCATTGTTGTAACGCTAGCGCTGACCCAATTACCCTAGAATAGACATGTAATATATAAAAATTTATGGTAGACAATGACGATCACAAATAAAAGGTCTATTTTAGGGTAAAACTATGTTATTACCCAAAAAAAAATTGCTGAAATGTAAAAAAGCTTATTTTTTTACTATTATTTTCAAACTTTATGCATAAAAATTCTAAAATAGCAAAAAAGGTGTGTATAAAAACGATAAAAAATTAAACCTGCATTGTCTACGGAAAAAACGTTGCAAAAATCACATCGTTAGCCCAACAAATAGAAAAGTTATAGCCATTTAACTAACACGTGCTAAAAATGGCTAAACGGTGTCTGGTCCTGAAGGCGCAAAATAGAGCAAAAGACATGTATCCCCTCTCCACAGGATATCCACATGACAGGGGATACATGTGTGATCGCTGGCACTGATAGGGAGAACGGTGGACTGAAAGTCCCCTGAAGTTCTCCATCACAAACCTCAGACTTCCGGGGTCTGTGTCGGCAGCTCCGTAGAAATGAATGGCGCGCCGGTCGTGCTTGTGCCCATGCATGACCAGCGCTCCTTTCATTTTTATTGAGCTGCGCAGACGCCGGAAGTCAGAGGTTAGTCATGGAGAAGTTCAGGGGACTTTCAGTCCCCCGTTCCCCCTATCGCTGCCAGCGATCACATATGTATCCCCTATCCTGTGGAGATCCTGTGGAGATCCTGTGGAGAGGGGATACATGTATTTTGTAGGACACACTGTAGGTCGCATTTTTTTTGGGAGGGGGGACGCTGTATGGCGTTCCCTACAGGGGGGGAGCTGTATGGCGTTCTCTACAGGGGGGGGAGCTGTATGGCGTTCTCTACAGGGGGGGCTGTATGCCGTTCCCTACAGGGGGGGCTGTATGGCGTTCTCTACAGGGGGGGCTGTATGGCGTTCTCTGCAGGGGGGCTGTATGGCGTTCTCTGCAGGGGGGCTGTATGGCGTTATCTACAGGGGGGCTGTATGGCGTTATCTACAGGGGGGCTGTATGGCGTACTCTACAGGGGGATGTATGGCGCTATCTACAGAGGGGGGGCTGTATGGCGTTATCTATAGGGGGGGCTGTAAAAAAGGCACTATCTACAAGGGGGGGGGGGTTGTGTGACACCCAGGGGAGGGGGGCCCCAGTCAAAAGTTTGCTATGGGGCCCAGTCTTTCCTAGTTACGCCCCTGGCTGTTTCCCCTTCCTTCTCATATGAAAAAAGGGAGGAAACTTCTGTCCTCTGTTTGTTTTGCCTTTCTTTTAATTTCTCAGTTATACTGAAGTCTGCCATTCATATAACCCTTTGATTTAACTCTTATTGTTTTTTTGTCTTTTATTCTCTTTCCTGACCGGATACAGAAAATGTGTCCAAGCAGGACACTACAATGGTATTTATGGAAAAGTATCCACAGGGCTGCACTTGTATTGTTACATCCGGTGTGCACCACCAAAATCAAGTGTATGTAGCGATGTAACAAAAATAAAAAACTTTTATTATTATTATTAAAAAGGATGCTTCTGCATATTTAATATGGTTTTAAAATATAACACTTATTCAGTGTGTAAGATATTAGCTCGGCTGTGCTCAATATATTGTACCAGCGGGAAACAGGGTGAGCAGTCCCCTGCAACACCCTATATGTTCAATAAACCCCCACTTCGTTAGTTTTATTTTGTTTTTTTTCCACTAGGGGACTTGAAGGCCCAACTACCTATGTAGTGCAATGTATTAGATCTGTCAGTCATTCACTGACAGCAAGCCGATCAGGCTTTGCCTCCCGGCGGGGCCTTATCGGCTTCCATAATGGCAGAGCAGGGCTGCCAATCTGCTAGCAACCTCTAAGATGCAGCGAGCCGGCGCCATCTTGTCGTCGGTTACGGAAGCCTTTCAGGCCCTGCCATGTGGCTTCCGTGCTAGGCAGACCGGGAGGCCAGTATTAGGCCTCTGGTTGCCATTGCAACCACCGAAACCCCGGCAATTTCATTGCTGGTGTGCCGATGAGCTGCAAACTCCTTAAATGCAACGATCCCTTTTGACCGCTGCATTCAAGGGGTTAATGGCGGGGATCAAAGCTAATTTTGGTCCCCCCCATTACAGCCGGATGTCAGCTGTAATACACCGCTGAGATCCGGCGATGATAGCACCGACTCAGCTTCTGAGCCGGTGTTCACCATTTGTCATATGGATACAGCAAAATGTGGGAAGCACTAGCTTTCCATGATGTATCCATAAGACAAATGTGAGAAGGGGTTAAAACTCCTTAATCAAGGATATGAATATGGAGTGCTTTGACTATACGAGACTCTGCAATTAAAATTGGCATTGCGCCCCTCTTAAGAGATATTTTGATCCTTTAGGAGGGTGATGTGTCTGTGGTGTGTTATATACACATCGGGTAACACATCTGTCTCCGACATGGTTGATACGCCTCCATTCATTTGGAGACGATCGCCTTTATCTCTGAGAGATAAGTGGTACTTTATTTTAACAAAAACTGAAAAAAATGTGGACGTTCACCTGTTAGGAACTAGTGGTATAGTGATAATTTCACAAAGGACTATTTTGAACTATTAGGTGTACATGGTATATAAGTATTAGTTATGGGATTGAGACTCTTGTAAGTATCATAATGTACGTAGGATAGGTGGCCCTGAGTTCTTATGGCTGTAAAGGCTTCAGAATGACACTGAGCATGCACCTAATCAGTGGCGTAACTACCACAGTAGCAGCCGTAGCAGCTGCTATGGGGCCCGTGTCGCCCTTACAGGCACATTACATTATGTGCCAGGCCTGGAGGCAAGGGCCCCCTCATGACTAGTAACATCACTAACACTAGGCATCCGGGGGGGGCCGGGGGCCCGGTAATAGCCGCGGGGGGGGGGTCCGGGGGCCCGGTGATAGCCGCTGCACTGCACACTGCACTGCCAGTCTGCCACAGTTGAATTGGACGGCGATGCTGGGACCTGGATCAGGTGGTAGGAGGAGCGCTCAGGCAGGGGAGAGAACAGGGGGCGGAGCTAAAGGGAACGAACGACGTGAGACTTCGGTTGGAGGACAGTACAGTCAGGACTGCCGGAGTACTATCTCATAGGACGGACGGAGGACAGTCACAGGACGGGTGGAGGACGTGCAGACTGCAGAGGACAGCTAAATGAAGTTAAAAAGTTCATGGGAGAAGGGAAAAGTTTTTAGGTAGAAAAATCTGCCTCATAATTCCTTCCGGAAGTTTGAGGCATATTTTGACCTGCCGGCAGAACACTTCTCGCGTTTTTCGATGCGTTTTTTGTGGCGTTTTTCGGCCATCGGGCCGTGGGCAGAAAAACGCAGCAAAAAACGCATTTTCTGCCTGCCATTGTTGTCAATGGCAAGTCAGAGACAGAAACGCCCGAAGAAAGGGCATTACGCTTCTTTTTCCCGCAGGCGTTTTTTACTGCTCACAGGAAAAATTTCATGGATTTCAATGGGAGGCACTTTCGGACGTTTTTTGCCACAGTTTCCACGTCAAAAAACTCAGTGTGAACTCCCCCTAACACCTATACTGAAGCCTTAAGGTCCTGTTCACATAGAGTTTTTTGCAGGCAGAAAAATCTGCCTCAAAATTCCTTCTGGAATTTTGAGGCAGATTTTCACATGCCTGCACGCCGTTTGCCGTGTTTTTTTCTGCGTTTTTTTACTTTGGACATTGAGCGCCGCGGGCAAATTTCTTTGCCTCTTATTGTCAATGGGAGGTCAGAGACGTAAACGCACGAAGATAGGGGCAAGTCGCTTGTTCCCGTAAGCGGTTTTTAGCGCTCGCTGGAAAAAAAACGCATCCGTTTTCGTCTGTTTTTTTTTTACACGTTTTTCGACATGGTTTCCACGTCAAAAAGCATGCTGAAAAACTCAGTGTGAATTCCCCCTAACACATATACTGATGCCTGCCTGGCCCTGCCCTCTGCCACATTATATAACTTCAAACTTCACACACATTACATTAAAGAAAGGGGTCTTCTGGGCATTTTATATTGATGGCTCATCCTTAGGATAGACCATCAATATCAGATGAGTGGGACCATAGCGTTCGTCTGACTTTTCCCAGTTAACAAGCACAACACCATACACACACGGGGCGACTGTGCCTGGGATCCCATTCAAGTGAACGGGACTGAGCTGCAATCCCAGGCGCAGCTGCTACCGATGTGTACGACGTTGTGCCTGGTAAACACTGAAGAGGCCAAGGCGACAAGTACTACGGCCCCTTTAAAAAAGCTGATTGGCGGGTGTTCCGGGAGTTGGACCCCTGCCGATCTAATATTGATAATCTATCCTAAAGATAGACCATCAATAAGAAATGTCCAGAGGACCCCTTTAACACCCTAACGACATGCCACGTACATGTACGTAGCAGCCATCATGGGGAAGTATGGAACGGGCTGAGCGCCCCCCATACTCAGCAGGTGTCGGCTGAATAATACAGCCCAGTGTCGCAGTGTAGCTATAGGGGTTGCAGTGGTCACAATTGCGACCTGGCCCCAAAGGCAGGGGGCCCGTAGCCCAACGCGCCATGACTATTAGGGTATGTTCACACGAGGTCATTATGTCCGTAATTGACGGATGTATTTCGGCTGCAAGTACCGGACCGAACACAGTGCAGGGAGCCGGGCTCCTAGCATCATACCTATGTACGACGCTAGGAGTCCCTGCTTCTCCCTGGAACTACTGTCCCGTACTGAAAACATGATTACAGTACGGGACAGTTGTCCGGCTCCCTGCACTGTGTTCAGTCCGGTATTTGCGGCCGAAATACGTCCGTCAATTACGGACGTAATGACCTCGTGTGAACATACCCTTATAAATTACTATAGTAACCGGGGCCTATGTAATAAACTACAAGGACCCTTGTTAGTATAGTAACAATATACTTACCCTCCTCGTTCCCGAGCGCAGCTTTGGTGCGCCCAGAGCCAAAGAGAAGGGTAAGTGAAACATTACTGTCTGCTGGGGCCTCGTATCTAAGCCTACCACATGTGTTACTAATGTTTTTTTTTTTGTGTTTGGGATTTTTTACAGATTCGGTTGTTGGACTACGTCGGATTCGAGGACTACTTCGATAATGACTTTTTTATTCTAAATAAAATGGTTAACGAGGGTTGTGTGTTTTTGTTTTATTTAAATAAAATATTTTTTCTATGTCTTTTTATTTTTTTAACGCTTTATTTCTACCTCTTTAGTAATGGCCACTGGCTGAATGACAGCGTTCATTACTAAGGAGGGACTTAGTGTTAGCCAATGCAGAGGCTAACACTAACCCCCATTATTACCCCGGTACCCACCACCACAAGGGGTGCTGGGGAGAGCCAGGTATGATCCAGTACCTGACCATCTGTAGCGATGGTCGGGCACTGGGGCGGCCGCAGGTTGGTATTATTAGGCTGGGAAAGGCCAAATACAGTGGCCCTTCACACCCTGGTAATGCCAGGCTGCTGCTGCTGCTGCTGCTATGTTGTATCTGGCTGGTTATGAAAACGGGGAGGACCCCACGTCATTTTTTTTTTTAAATGGTAAAAAATCCCCCGCACCCCCCCCATTTTTCATAACCAACCAGATAGAACATAGCAGCAGCAGCCTAGCATTACCAGGGTGGGAAGGGCCAGTGTTGTTGGCCTTTCCCAGCCTAATAATATCAGCCTGCTGCCGGCCCAGTGCCCGACCGCCGCTACAGATTGTCGGGTCCTGGATCGTACCCGGCTCTTCCCGGCACACCTGGTGGCAGACGGTACCTGAGTAATAATGGGGGTTACTGTTATCCTCTGCATGGCTAACATTAAGCCCCGCCTTAGTAATGGACATTGTCAATCAGCCAGCGGGCATCAGTAAGGTGGTAGTAATAAAGTTTAAAAAAATATAAAAAAAGAAAAAATATTTTATTGAAATAAAAAAAAAACACCACACAACCCTTGTTAATCATTTTATTGAGAATAAAAAGAACTCTGTCATTGACGTAGTCCGACAATCGAAACTGTAAAAAAAAAAAAAAAAAAAGGCAAAACATTTTAGTAACACATAAAAAAGTAAAGCAATTATTATCTTAAATTTCTTGGTCCAGCACTGGAGACGCAATGTCAGTGAGCTGAGTCCTATATCTAATCCTATCATGTGTGATACTGACTGCTGAGCTATGTATCTAATCCTATCATGTGTAATACTGACTGCTGAGCTATGTATCTAATCCTATCATGTGTAATACTGACTGCTGAGCTATGTATCTAATCCTATCATGTGTGATACTGTCTGCTGAGCTGTGTATCTAATCCTATCATGTGTGATACTGTCTGCTGAGCTGTGTATCTAATCCTATCATGTGTGATACTGTCTGCTGAGCTGTATATCTAATTCTATCATGTGTGATAGTCTGTTGAGTCCTATATCTAATCCTATCATGTGTGATACCGTCTGCTGAGCCATTGTATCTAATCCTATCCATAGCTATGTGGTCGTAGTGCTATAGATATGCTGCCTCATATGTATATATACATTTTTTGGTGGATATGAATTGTGGCTATTGCCCCTGACGTTTTAAGACCTTTGTGACGCCCCTGGCTGCTAGTGCTGCATTGTTGGGTCACTTAGGAGACTAAGCAATGCAGCTGCAAGCTGCGGCCCGTCGGTCATAAGAAGTTGGGGGGGCCCAAGAAGGACTTTTGTATCAGGGCCTATGAGCCAGACGCCTCGCTGCAACGGGTAGAATCCAAGATCACTCTGATTCCGCGCGTTTAACCTCTTAGATGCTGCGGTCAATAGCAACCACGGCATCTAAGCCATTAGAAAGAGAGGCCCCTCAGACAGCCCATCCGATGGTTATCATGGCAGCCTGGGGGCCTAATGAAGTCCCCCGGCCTGTCCTCTTTGTGCTCCTATTAAGCCCTTCCAGAGGCATGGCTTTATAAATAAATAAATATGTGTATCAGTGTGTTTGGTGCAACTTGGCAATTTCTTTTATGAAAAACGATTTTTACTTTTTGAGATACAGCTGCTTTGTATCCTGTATACAGAGCGGCTGTATCTTGCGCTGAAGCCTGTATCCATCAGGTCCGCGGCACTAACGGGTTCAGTGTCAGCGAGCCCTGTGTGTCTCTGATACGCAGGATCCACCTGTTATAGACCGTATCTAAGTTATGAACTTAGATGTGATCAATAACAGGTGGATCCTACTTGACCCGCTAACACTGAACTCGTCAGTGCTGCGGACATGACAGATAAAGGAATCAATGCAACATACAGCTGCTCTGTATACAGGATACAAAGCAGCTGTATCTCAAAAAGTAAAAATCGTTTTTAATAAAAGAAATTGCAAAGTTGCACCAAAGACACTGATAAATATTTTTATTTTAAAAAAAAATCGCTTTTGAAGCTTTACATAGCCTTTAACCCCTTAAGGACGCAGCCTAGTTTTGGCCTTAAGGAACAGAGCCCATTTTTCAAATCTGACATATTTCACTTTATGTGGTAATAACGTCGGAATGCTTAA